>NW_013665990.1:130249-134003 GCF_000517525.1 Limulus polyphemus
ATATGTTTTTTAGAAGAAACCTATATATATATATATATATATATATATATATATACAACGTATTTAAAGAAAATTCTACAGAAATGTTAGAAAGAAAAAAATAAGCGTTACAATGTTTCCTTTTATTGTTGCTAAGCGCAAAGTTACACAACAGGTAATCTGTGCTTCGCCCTCTGTGGGTATAAAAACTGAATTTATCGATATAAGTCTTCATATTTACCGCTAAATAAATCGACAAACCATTAAATATTATAATATGAAATACGTCAAGTGAATGGGCTAAAAAGTGCACAATTTCGATGCATAACAATTACACAATAGTAAACTGAAGTTGCATTAAAACATTGATTTTCGAAATTATGGGTAGAGCTAGCTGCATTTAAATAACGTATTATTTTTCAAACAGCTAGACAAAATTAAAATGGTATATATATTTTATTTTATTCTCTAACTGTAATGTATTTAATGAATCCTTTAGTACCATTAGGTTTTTATTTCATTTATTTAATTAACATACTAACGACGAGAACATTTTCTTCGTATTTCCACAGAGGATAGACAATGATCGATAAAGATTAAGCAAAAGCTGGCATGATAAGCAGAGGGAATTTGATTTTCTGATCAGATTGTTGGCTACACTATTTCATACAATGGACAGAGTGGCTGTATCATGATCAACAAGGGATTTCGATGAATCTCATATTAGCCAAGCGTGTTTGGAAAAGTCATTCTACTTAAAATAAAGAAATGTTTACAATTAATATAAACTTCGATATTAGTACAACAAGTACTTCTTTAGTATTATCCATATATGGTGTTCAATAACTCAGATCTCAGAAACTTCGTTATTTCTACTAATTTCCATCACATCAGTAGCAAAGAAATCGATAGGTCTTGAGCACTGTGTTTCCATTTCTCTGGTAGCTGTGTTTGGTGATAGCTGACGTTGTTCAGCTGTTCGTACAGTAGAACTAATGTACCTCGCGTTTGGTTTCACCTACGAGCACGATCCAAGTGTACTAGAACCCAATACTGAAAATTCAAGAAAGTTTGAGAGTTGAGTTTATGTATTTATCTACGTACGCCAGTTATAAGAAACTTGTAAAACATATTTCAATCAAATAAACCAAATCTGTTGTGGATACACCTGGCGTAAGTTGATTTTTTTAATTAACACTGCACTTTGTATAATTAATATGGTGTATAGGTTTTAAATTTAAGGATACAAATTATGATAATTTTTATGGGTTTTTTATTTCACAACAAAGGAATTTCCAGGCAATGACATTTTTTATACATATGAAGAGACAGTTTTTGTTAATGCAAAATATATATTTTTATGTCTAATATAGCTTCTGCAAGCACAATGAACGATATAAATACTTATCATAAAGAGGAAACATGATTACTTTTTCTGATAAACAGCTTTCACCATGTTGGGTAGGGCAACACATTATGGTTATTTTTTACAGTTTTTAACCATTACAGAATTTTCAGGTAAAAACATGGATGTTGTTTTATCAATATTATTTGTATTAGTGGTTAATTTTCATTGATTTTTTTGCTATATCTTGCTCCTATTTAGAAATAGTTTAGATGGAATAAAAATTAACTCGGAAAAATATAATATAGAATCAAAAATTCAGTCGTATCTATGGAAGTAGATACATTATAATTATTTAACAATCAAATATTCTGCGTATTCCTTTCTAAATTTGAAGATTTCAAATAGCTGAGATATAAATACTGAATTTATGCCAATTACAAACAATAAAGTTTTTATACTGTTACTTTAAAAATTTTAAGGTTGTATGATATTTCTAAATTATTGTAAGGATAAACTTTACAGAGTAATTTTATGACCATGCCTAGTGGAAAAATGTAATGCCATTGTAAATTATTCTTGCAAATTAATTACTTTTTCTTTAAGCTTTTTTACGGTTTATTGAGTTTACAGATATTTTAAAATGTAGTATTTCAACTATGCACACATTGTAAGATAGTTTCACGTTCGTCTAAACGTTTCAGTGATTTGTCAACTTTTAATTATCTCATCCTAATCTTAGTCAGTTTTGTTCTCCGATTTTATCATTTCAAAAGTGAGAAATACGAACTAGAAAAGTGTCATTGTTTGCCTCTACTGGAGTCGAAAGAGTTATGGTTTAGTGATCAAATATCGTGAACAACATCATAATCATCTAGATAAAGTAAACACCTGGAATTTATTACTATACATTGATGGTTTATTGATCAAATATCGTGAACATCATCATAATCATCTAGGTAACGTAAACACCTGGGATTTATTACCATAGTTTTGATCTTTTAGGTATATTGCAATAAAAAAATATTCTTGGTTAAAAAAAACGTATATCCTTACTGATAAGCAACACCGTTGACACGAATATTCAACGTCATTCATAGCATATAATAATAATGCAAGTTATATATTTCTTACTCAAATATCGAAATAAACGACTGTTTGCTATCAAAGCAACAAACATATGTCTATTTCGTTATCAAAGTACAAAACACACAGTAATACATGATAAAGGTAGCAGATAGCAAAACACAGATATAAAGGAACTTTTCAGTTAGAGACTATCATTTAACTTTGATATAATTCACGTAATTTACGACACTGTATGTTCTTTCATATAGTGTAGTTGTTATTTTCATTGAGTGTGAATGAACACTCAAATACATTCTGAGAAAAGCTAGTATTATGGACACGCAGGTGTATTGTTATTTTTCAGTAAGTATATTTAAATAAAAAATATCTTGGAAAACTGATCGGAGAAATATTATAATTGTTATCACAGAGTACATGTGGTACGAAAAATCGTTCAACTGATATCTGAAAAAGTGTTTTGATATATTAGAAACTGAAAAATTGAATAATAAAATGATTATAAATTGAAAATATCCAACTTGAAAAGTATATGTCTTGCAAGAAACAACTCTAACAAATCAACCGAGGTAAAGTTGTTACGTATTCTATTTGTAAATTTAGAGGGGCTGTCATGACATTAAATATCAGTATCTTCGTATCTGTTTCAGACTAAAAGAAATAAGCATTCAAAAAACTGGTAACAATATTGTTCTTCTCCTTGTTGAAAATATTTAGTTAATAAAGAAGAACCGACATGAAACACACTGGTTAATATTAATCTATATATATAAAAGAGTAAGTTTGTTTATTTTGTTCGCTATAGGAAACCAAACGGTTGAACTTACAAATTTTAAAATAACTTCATAACAACCAGTTTTTTACCAGAAATTTAATGGTGCTATTTATTTTGTATTTGGTGTAGTATTTAATGACGAAATTGACAATTAATGATTATTGCGCCATTTTTTTGTAATAAACATACAAACATAAGCACGTTTTGCACATAAAAAGCGTTATGGCGGGATACACTCAGAACACCTTGCTGTCAATTCAGTATTTCTAAAAACAGTTTTCTTTAAATAGTGCTAAGTGGTTTCATAAGTGATTTAGTAACTTTGTGAACTGCAAATTATTGTTTAGTGATACAGGTGATAATGCCACCCAAGAAACGTCCTTTCTATGGAAAGTCTTCTGCCGCTAAAAGAATGCAAGCACAAAGAGCAGCTGAAACAGAAGAAGAACGCAATCAAAGACTTCGAGCTCAAGCTGAAAGGTAGGCTACTCAAAGACAGCAAGAAACTGTTGAACAGCACAAAGTCAGAGTGCAGTCAAAAATCATCAAGGCAAGCTGGATATAGACAA
>NW_013665990.1:135003-163860 GCF_000517525.1 Limulus polyphemus
AGCTAGTATATATATTAAGAAACATGAAACACAATCCCACTGGTTGATATTAATATATATTAAGAAATGCCACTAGCTTGACAACTGTAACACATAGATTAATATTTTGTTACGAATATTTTAATACTTTAAATGATTAATTACTTTTGAGAGTCACTAGTTTAAAATTGATGCTTTAAAGGTTCAGAAGAACAATTTGATATGAGGGAATAGCTGCATGCTACCTTCCTCTAACAGCAGGGATTCAAGTTCCATTTCAGGTGGAACCTTATTTCTAATTAATTTCAAAACAAATTACAATATTAAAATATATTATATATACTATAAACTAATAAAAAGAAGCATTTTCAAAGAATGATAAAAAAATGTTTTATTGTCTGTTTTCTTGTTTTTTTGCAATATTGAAGTCAGAATGCTTACATTGACTAACTAAGAATGTTCAGATTTTAATCTAAATCTAAATAAAGTTTATTTATTTTAAAAAGTAGTTATAATCAGAATATCTGACCATTTTGTAGAAAAAATGTTTTAGTATTTTTAAACATACTGATTGCAGTTTACCTAATAAGATTCTTAGACAGATGAAGTCTCAGGAGGCCTGAGATCAACGTAGTTGAGTCAGCAGGCAGTTTACTTTTAAGGCAACAAAACTGTAGGAACCGGAATTATTAATTGCTATTTATAGAATATGTGGAGACGCTGTAGTGAGCCTAGTGAAGTTATTAGAAGAAAGGCTGGTGTATCACTACTGTTGCTTTATACACAAGAATGCTGGAATGCCACTATTTCTGTGTTTCGGAACATATTTTAAGACTGGATATACTAAAATCAGAAACTTTATAAATACAGTATATTAAGAAAATGAATCGTCAACAACTGGGATAATTATTGTTCTTCTTTCTCTCGTTCTTGTGAAAGCGAAATATGATGTAAATAAAGAGAGAAACTCCTACAGTTATATATTGATTTGCACTAGGGAAAGCAGCCGGTTTGACAGTTGGATATGTATAAATAATTAAGAAGCATTTTTCATATATTTACTTGTTAATTCATACCGCATCAACTATTATATTTTGTTTTACAACTTTGTGGCCTTGAAGTCCATAAATTCGAAAAATAAAGTTTTCTGTAAAAAAGAATAATAAATGCTCATTAAATTCCAGTTTTTTTTTGTTGTGGGAAATTGTAACCAAAACAAAATTTAGAGACATTCGGTCAAAACATATCACATGTATAAAAACAGCCAAGTAAAATTAATTGTTTGTTTGCAATTAAGCACAAAGCTACACAAGGGGCTATCTTTGCTCTGTCCACCACGGGTATCGAAACCCGGATTCTAGCGTTGTAAGTTCGCAGACATACCGCTGTGCCACTGGGGGCAGTTAGAATAAAAAGATGATATAAAAATACAAGTCATGTTAAATGACAACCCCTGTAAAAATGTAATATAAAAGTGGGTAAATTAAACAAGAGAAATTGGATAAAACTTGTCTCTTTAATTATTTTCACGTTGCTACTTGTTTGTTTAAGAGCAAAGCTACATTGGACTATCTGCTGTGTCCACCGCAGGGAATCGGACCATAGATTTTAAAGCCGTAAGTTCATAAAGTTATCGGTGTCCCACCGGGAAAAATGCTACTTGTTCCAGTTACAATAATAATAAAAACAACGGGACCAGATATTTACATTTTTTTCATGGATTAGAAAGCTGGGCTGAAGATCAGAAAGTATTTTTCTAGCCACAACATGCCGCTAAATTCTCTCTGCACTTTCAGCTTTGGAGACGTTATAATTGATACAGTTATTTCTGCTATTCGGTTAAGAGTAAGAGGATGGTGCTGCTGACTAGTGGCCCTCCTTCTGATTAGCAGTTAAGGTAGAGATAACTATCTATGAATCTTTAGGGGGGTTTCTGACCAGTATTTTTAACAGGATGAAAATACTGAATACATCACGTTCCCTAAACATCAAGGATTAGTTTAGAACCAACTTATGATATAACGTACCTGACATACATATTCCTTAAAAACAAACATACCAGCACATGAACTCTACAATATATATGCTTCTGTTGATCTTCTTCTTTGTTTGATATCATATATAATCCCACATGTTTGCGTGATTCGATTTTTTTTCATATTTGTTTCGATAGCTCCTTGCGTTCGGATGATTAGCAGATCAGTACGCAAGAAATTTATAAGATGTGATTTGAAAATTACATGCAGGAAATAGCACACAGACCAGTAAACAATTTCAAGGTTGGTCAATGTTTTAGTTGCCAGTTTTAAAGAGGTCCTAGTCGTTTTTAGAGTTCTGCACAGTTTTTGTTTTGATACTCCGAACTAAAACCTCACTCTAAAGATCGCTCGACATAAATAATTCCTTTCTCATAGAAAGATTTGAACCATTTTCATAGTTTATCATGACACCAGTTGGGTGGTTCTAAAGACATTTTCCCAATATTATTTGGTTTAAACTTGGGTATACTTCATATCAAAACTAACAAAACAGGAGTGGTGAAGCTGGGCATCCTCAAACTATTTTGCAATTGAAAACGATTGAAATAATTGCATAAAACATAACCTGGAAATATATTAATGTTCTCAAAAAAAGAGGTAAGACCTTTTTTTTTCACACAGGCAGATCATATTACAAATTTTAAACAGTATTGAATTAATGATGATAAACCAATACAATTCCTATTATATATGGTAGTTTGGCTCCTAGTGCTTTTCTCACGAAGTAGAATTTTTGCTAACAAAATGAGTATAAATTTATCTTATCAAGGCAACTCGTTAACATGAGGAAAGAAAACAGAAAAAAATGCAGAGTGAGTTTACTAAAATAACTTTTTAACAACTGTTAGTTACGCCAAACATTCTGCGTGACAAGAGCTTAATGCCTGGTTAGTTTCTTTTATTTTATTAAGAACAGTTGTAGACGCGTAACTTTGGTATTTCCAATATGATTTGCGGAGTAGCTGACTATTATACAATCTTTACAGTCATTTGAAAACTGCTAGTCATATTTTGTTTGCTATTATACAAAATACACAGTGAGTAATATTAGACATTTCAAAGACCGCTGCAATAAAATCTTTGTGACACAGACGAGAGTGCCGTAGGACAATTTGTGTTTGTTTTTAAAGCAAACCTACAATGGGCTATTGCTATGTCCACCGAGGAATACAGGGTTTTAGAATTAGAGTTGTAAGTCCATAGACTTACCTTTGTCCCACCGGGGGACACTGCAGGACAAATAATCACTTAAGCGTATTTGTGCAGAAGTTCAATAAACAGTATTCTTTAAAACAAAACTTTTTTGGTATTTATGTTTGAAACATTCATGCTACAACTTTTATGTTTATACAGACCTTTGACTTAACAAACAATCCAACAATTATTTTATAAACTGTTTTATTTTTCAGAACAATGTTTCATGGATAAAGTAGTGTTCAGTTTCAAAACATATTTTTGTCTTTGTTTACATTTCAAGAGTTGTAGACCATATAAGTATTTCTGGTCTTTAACAATGAATACGAACTTTACTTTGAAATACTTCTATCCTATAATTATTTTCATGAATAATGTGTAACCTTATGGATGTTACCACATAAAAATAAATGTTATAAAATAAAGTGCATACATTATTTTCAGGTTTTCATATCATTTCTTATTTCTTCCTACCAAGTTATTAATTTTAATTAGATCATTTTACGCCTAAAATGCAAGACGAACAAATGATCAGGGTATTTAAAGTGAGCTTTTACACCTTTATAACATTATATTCAAAAACACCTTTTATTGATGTTTAAAAATATAGTTTCATCATTAATTTCCAGAAACTCAAAACATTTCGGCATAAGCATTTGTATTCAATTTTAAGGGTGGCTGAAGAGGAACTGTAACATTCAGCAACTGAAAAAAACTAATTTCAGCGCTGTTATCGTACCACCGTTTTTAAAGTTTCTGCTACTCACTTGATATGTAGAACGAATGAATAAGTCATACAGTGTTTGAACCAAGAAAGTAAACTTCTTGTGCCTTTATTCTACTATACTTTCGATACGCTTGTTATAAGGGCTCTTAAAATTTTGAGAACTGTAAGTGATAAGATTATATACATTGTAAAACAGACACTTACCTTATTTCGAAACAGTTTTTAACGGCAATTTCTAAGTGAGAAATACACCAACAACACACTTTCATGCTTCAGGTGTTGCACTTATTCTAGAGAGGTGTATCCCGAGATTCACCCCCTCATTTTAATACTCTGTATCTGAGTTAACATTCTATTAGGTTATTTTGGAGTTTAAGTCACTCTCAATGAAACCACTGAAATGGTCAGGAATCACAACTCTGTGCAGGTTAAAATTGAAAATTTATTATTTAAGTTTGTCCCATATATATGTATAGACATGATTATGTTTAAAACTTTTCAACCACTAACAGTAATATACTCTTAAATAGAATAAAGATGGCACTAGGACTGATTTTTTACCAGGATAGAACATTATAGTAATTGCTTCGGATAAACGATTTGCATAAACTTAAGGATGAATTAAAACAGATTAGTTTGAAACAACTTACATAGAATCTTCGAAGTTTAGATATCTGTAAAAGATAGGCCATGGTCCAAAAGAACGATATTTGGTGATGTTCTCATTTTTTAATAGTGATTTCAGATAGATATGATTTCTGAATAAAAATAGAAAAAAGATAACTGTCCATTTCATACATTTCCTGGAAATAACATCCTAAATTTTAAGATATTGCACCTATATTAGTGCCAGCTTGGGTCTATATAACTGTAATTTATAGACTGTAAAGAAATGAAAACGAGCATATCCAATTCCAGTTGTCTTTTCTTACTCAAAGAAAATATTATGTTAACATGTAACTTTGCGCATATCGTTATTTTGTTATTTTTGGTTTATACCGGCTGAAAATCTGCTGAATTTGCATTTTTAAAATGTACAACAAGATCTTTCGAAAATTTTATTTACTTGTAATATATGACCATGTTTCATCTAGTCACTTCTCATCATTATCTCTCAATATCATTCATCTCTTTCGTGTCACTTTTTTAGATAACTTGTGGTTGTTATAAGGAACAAGAGCCGATAACGCAGTATCATGTAATTTTTTATTTCATCCCCGAAATGTGAATATGATTTTTGGGCAATGTACATATAATTTTGAAACAAATGAGGTAGTCTGTAATATATATGCAGTATTATCAAGCACAAGTCTTATTAGAAAGGCAATAACTGATAAAGGCAAATATAGAAGTACCGTAACGTCATTCAAGTCCAAACGTTTTTGTGTTAAAAAGGTCTACAGCAAAACTCATTTTATTTTAGATAGGAACTAAAGAAAATGTCATTAAAACTATTATTGTTTTGTCAATAATAAATAAACTTAATATTCCGAAAATTGTTTAGTCTCGAAGTATAAGTTCAAGGGAGGTCCAGTTCAATGTACACTTTGATCAACGTGTGTTACTGGGTTATAATAGTTTTGGAGAATTCCACTCCTCATAAGTAACCCTGAACACAAGTTAACCAAAGAGAGATAAGCTGGACCTATATCATAGAACACTTTTTCTTCACTTCATCTATCCAGTGTATAGATTTTTCTCATAATGACTACAAAGCACGTTCACACCACAGCATGTTTATTATTGCTTTGTGTTTCTTAATTACTACTCACATATATAATACATATGTGCTTATTATTTGTATTAAGGAATGTCATATTCACGGAGCAACCAGCATCATTTTCTGTCTTTGTTAGGTGTTTTTTTTTGTCTTAACTTACTTAATTCATTGTACTTCACACTATACTGTTTACTTACTGATGGTTGGTTTACAAGAATTTAGTTCCTCCTTCATCGTTCATTTTGATGGTCATGATTACACAATGTTGCCCGACACAACAATTTCCGTTGTAAGAAACTTCTACAAAGGCGGCGAAGTCAGCCTCAGATTGCATACTTTACATTCCATCAATTCTCCACCGTGAGTAGATACTTGGCGTCCAAGACCATGTTTAAGTAAAATAAAGGCACAAAAATCCATTGGAGCTACAACAGAGAACTTAAAAAGTATGTAGTCAAAGGGGATTTCTATAATCCCAGTTTCTTCCATCACACTATTCATTAAAATAGCCATTGACTTCCAGGTGTGGCTGGAAACTTGTAAACTTTTATCTTTTGAATTCCAACTACTTGTTCATTATCCGTGGATTACTAACAAGATATATTTCTTCGCGATGTAGCTTATTTGGGGCCACTTGGTCTCTTCCATAACGATAACTTTTACCATGCTAATGATGTTGTTGCTCTAAACTGAATTAAAGTACGGTTTTGGAACCCACTGATATCCTAAATGTTCGGCTTGAATAAGTTTTCTTTATCTATAAAAACATTCTAAAAAAAAGAAATATTCAAACAGCGAGATCGTTACAGATGTAGAAATAAAATATACAGCATATTGGAGAAGGAAGCCTTAAGTCTACAGTGATGGCATTGCATTAACGAGAGGTTTGGAATTCTCAGTGAATCAAATTATAACAGTCATGTCACTGTAGCGTTATGAGTTGCAGCTGTGTTAGCATACACAAATGGTTCCACCAAAGTTCGATTAACAGTCTTTAATATTGTGAGGATAAGCATGGGACATTAATGTTTTCTCTTGAAGTGTTCAGAATAAGAGACTTTTATATCATGTATAATTAAATTAATTACTTGAAGACTAATATGTAGTGAGATTACAATTAACTGTAAAGGAATAAAAGAGGGTTATCTCATTACGAATTTAAATAATGACAAAAATAATAACTAGAGAGATTTTAAGTTTAGTTATTGTAGTCAGTCTAATTTGATAAAAGAGACAATTATGAATGTATTAGTATTAATGCGTTTTGTAGTTTTTATTTAATTAATAATAAACAAAAGGAGAGTGACGATGTAGATCGGAGTTCCAGTAATTTGAAAGTAACATACCTTAATGAAGACAGCCCGGTAAAATAGTCTGCCGAGAAATATTTAATGTTATAAATCAAGACACCAGGAAATTAAAACTTAGAACGACGAGATTAGCTGAATCGTCAGCAGGGTGCCTTCGTTATTTTTGGTCAAAATTCGAATAATATCTCACAAAATTTAGGCTTTTCCTCTTGCATACATACAATTAACTAAGTATATAAAATAGTCTTTACAGCTGAAATTATAACTTAAAAAAATTATGATAAATTATTCAACATTGTAACAAGTTATTTTATTAAACTAGACAAAAGGAATAGGCTGTTCCTTAAAAATTATATAAATAGATCGGTAAGCTATTGTTTAGATCCACACAATTTACTAATACAAAAAACATGAAAAAATTTAAAAGCGTTCATATATTTGCAATAGTTCACATCAACATCACAAACTAATGGGTGTTACCACATTTATATTTTATAAGATTGGAGTTAACAATAAAATCTAAATTTTAAAATTAATAAAAACAAAATTAATAGTTTTAACGACAATATCATTGTATTCATAACAAATAATTCTAACGCTAGGATTGATCATAAGATAAGTAATCTGGCAAGATAACGTTTTTTTATTATAGCAGTAATGCATTATAGCCGATTGATAATAATACATTCATGAAAATATAGTTGTAATTCAAAGTATATTCTATTTTATACACATATATAGACGGATGGGTGAGACGTTTGCTATCTCCAAATTTTATTGAAATTACTCCAAGATAGTTTTTGGAAAATGATAAACTAATCTTAAAACGAATAGGTGTTTCAGTAAAAACAAACTGATTTTATAAAAACTTTATCTGCATAAGACTGAATGCTATCTTTGTTCAATAGCATAGCGTTTTGAAGAATACGAAGCTTGTTCAGTTATGTGGACATCACACATATTTAATAACCAAACTTTCGTATCCTTAATGTTGTTTCTATACGTACCAAAACTGGAAATAAAGTGTTCTTCCACATTAAGAACAAATCAAACTACTTATTTTGTTTAGTTTCATCATCCTTGTCACGTTGTTGTTTTTCAGTGCCTGTACATCACTTTTTTTTTGCTACATCCGATATGTATTTTTCCCCGATTGGAGCCCTTATTTGAATATATCAGCGATTCACATCGAACCGTTACTTATAATGAATTTCCTGTATCATATTCTTGTAAAATGAATTCAATGTTCCATGTGTGTGTGTGTCTAGAAAAAAAAAGTGATAAATATAAAAGTTAAGGTTATCAGATCGCAATAAAGTTTATTAACGTTTCTGAGAATATTCATTTTTATTATTTCCGTGAATGACAACATTAATCAACAGAACACAGCAAAATATAACAGCCCACCCTACTACAGGGTAGCGAAAGTTCTAACAGATGTTTTGAGTCATAACGTGACTTTTTGCCTGTCACAGCCTATTTTCTACAGGGAGATAAAAGTGGACTGGTAAAACTGATGCACACAGCAGTTACGAAAATGTCAGAGTACACCGAATGATTATGCACACAGGAATCAAATGGACAAGAATTTAATATTCGGTAGAAATAACTCTATCAAATGATAGAACTGTAGGAGCACACAAAACATTTAGGTTTAGTAACAAAAAAAGACTCCTATGGTGGTACAGATGTAGAAATCTGTACCACAATTAAAATAGCGAAACACACAAACAAAAATGACCAAAGCATAAAATTGCTTAGTTTAGTACTTTATCTGCCTTAGTACGAGAGAAGTTATTCAGTGATACACCATTCTTATGTTTCATCCTTTTACTTAGAATACTTAGAACATGAGGATGCTAGCTGTTATTAGTTGACACACAGTGATTTAGCATAACATTAATTTCCATCAAGTTCGTTACCGCTTCAATGAGCATAAGTAAAAAATCATTATAGGAAGTCTAGAATGTTCAAATTATTGGTATTCTAAACATCTAATTGGATATGTTATATATATTCATATGTGAAAATTAAAAAATTCTGCTTTAACATTGACAGGAAAATGGTTCTGAATAAAAGGTAAAAATAAGCACCTTGATCAATTTGTTTATTCCATTTCTACGAAGGGAGCTTCGCTTGACGCCTGTAGCACTTTGGTTCTCATACCAAAAGGAATTTTCTTCTCTAGAATACCGAAAAGGTCAGAATTAACATTTGCTCCATTAAAAGAGTTTAGAGTGGCATAGAAAGCTTTCCGTGAGCTTTGGAAGTAAAAAAAAAAGGGTTCACTTGCTTAAATGATTCAACTAGTAAATCCCTTGATCAAAGTCTTTTCACAGACTTAAAAGAGTCAATAGATCTCTCTTAAACCCTTTGGACAGAGAATGGTCACATCTTACGCAGAGATTTTCCTGACAGAGAATGGATAGTTTGGAAGTGAGACAATAGGATTTTTATTTGGAGATTTAAGGAACAATTCTTTGGCTAACTTCCCTTTGAAAGTTCCACTTCAGAGTTTTGAATTTAATATATCCACGAGGATAGGATCTTATTTTGTACATAATGGCTTTATCTACTATTAAGCCATCCCCAGGGACTTTGCACCAATTCCACATGTTTTGCAAACTATATCTAAACACACAACAACATACATAGAAAAGATAAAAGAAAAGATGCTCTGTTAACCATAGAAATTACTGACCATCGATATGATCCTGAGTGAACGGCCCCAGGGTCGCCTTTATATAGGAATTTAAGACTAAGTCAATTTGTTGTGGCAATCTAGGTACTCAACTGCCTGCATCTTTTCCTCCACTTTAGACCGCCACGCAGAACGCCTTCCTGGAACTAATAGACGTTCTAAAACTTATATTGTTTCATCAAACTTATATTTTCAATCAACTAAAGCGACTTTAAGCATTATTATATATTTAAACAGCGAATTAAGCTACTTTATTTAATTTCTTTAGAATATGGATAATACAGATCTTATACAACTCATGGAGTCTTAGAATATGTCTAATTCGGCGCTGAATGAAATCATTGTATTGTAACAGAAAACATTAGGTGAAGTTTATTCATTCACGTCCAACCAATGACCTACAAAAGATGATATATTCTGGACGAGACCATAGCTTAGTTGGTATACCAACAAAAATATTATCACTCACAAAAATTACAAATTAACACAATTGTGTTGTTTTTTATAATCTCTGAACATCATGTTTACCTTGATTATATCAACATAATATATGTACTTTACTTAAAGTCAGAAATATATAAGGCTTTATTCATAAGAATGATTTCCTATAATATATTACGAAGATTAAAGCTTGCTAGTTGCTTAGCAATAAGTCTGAAGGCTTATAACGCTAAAAATCGTGTTTCGATACACATGGTGGGTATAGCACTGATAGCCCATTGTACAGCTTTGTGATCAACAACAAAGAAACGAAGATGAATATTTTCACGGAAAGTGCAGCTCTGATTACCCTTTCTTGCAAACAACAGCTGGTTGTATGAATTATCTGAGGTTGAATTCTCAATAATTTAAAAAGTACGAATTGTTGTGAGCTGGTACTTGCTTCCTTGTAGTTACAAAAAATGATCTGTGATAAGTATAAAATGATCTAATGGCAGCTGATGTAAGAAATGCAAACCTTTTCTCACTTTTATTAATTCGGGATCAAAAGTAAAATGGACAAATGAAAATGGATTGTCGTTTTCTTATAGTTGATGTTGAGTATGTGTTATAGCAGAGCTGGGAAATAGAAACTAAATGGATTTAACATTTATATTCTACAATGTTTAAAAAATTGATTTATTTGCATCGTTATTGATAGGTGGCGTTGAAACGAGTAGTTGAAAAGTCGAACAGGAAATTGCCACTGCATGAATAATCAGTTCTTTGTGATCGATAATGGTGAAGTGTCGTGAACACTTCTGGAAGCACATTAACTTGTATTTTAATAAATATTTTTATAACAATATGCATAAAATAGTTATGTTACTCTCGGGTTGATTACAAAAATAACAAAATTCTAAATATTATTTTTATTCTTAAATAATATCGAGATTTAAAACAACATTGTGATATATAACTTGGCAAGAATACACACGTAAAATATATAACTTGGCAAGAATACACACGTAAAATATATAACTTGGCAAGAATACACACGTAAAATATATAACTTGGCAAGAATACACACGTAAAATATATAACTTGGCAAGAATACACACCACCTAAAGATCGTTGTTCGTTTTTCGAATAATGAACAACGAACAACACATTTGGATTTAGCTTCAGCCTTTCAGTTTTATCATTTTATTTTCAAACTTTCGTCCATGTAATACGGTATTGTCATACAGTTTAATTTTTATAAAACTATTTATCTATGAAGATACAAGTAAAAAAAGATTATAACGCTAAAATCAAAGTTTCGATACCGCATGGGCACAACACAGATAGCCCATTGTGTAGCTTAACAAGAAACAAACACATTATTCAGGAAGAAAGCCGTAGAAATCACGATAAAAAACAAACTACCCTTAATTACCGAACTCTTGAAAATAAGAAATAACTAAATAAAAGATAATAAAAGAATACGGCCAAACGTTATATTCGAGTTAACTTCAAATTATACTTTCTAACCCTGAATTTTGGAAGTATTGTTCGTTTTTTTTGAGAGATGATAATTAACATGTTGGTAGCTTTTCCTGAGCTACACAGTACAAGAATTTTCTGTCAATATTAAGACGTGAGAGATTGAGGTAAAAGGATTAATGGTTATATTTTCGTCTATTATGAAGTCTCAAGGAAACCGATGTTATACTGTTTGAAACCTGATTGTGTTACTTTGACAACAATGTAAGTTGTTTGCGTCTAATTTAATAATACAATATTAACTTCCTTCAATTAAGGTGTATTTCAGTGTTTTAATAAAATCAACTTCTGGTGTACTGTAAATATTCAACACCAAAGTATTACGCAAGTGAAAATTGTCTGTTTTTTTTTGTTTGTTGTTTTTTAAATCACGTCCTTTAAATTTCTTATTTGAATACATTCCGCGAAAAAAATAAATACTCGCTGTATTACTACTCGCTCTCAGTATAAGACTATCAGAAACGTTTTATTTTAGAAAACATGCTCCAACATCATGCAAGTTAATTATCAAACATTAAATGTGAAGATCATTTACAAAATAAGACATTAGAAATATAATTGATGAGTTATTAGTACACTTATTCACATTATCCGATATTTATGAGATAAGTTTCAGAATAACATGATAGATTTTACCACAATAATTTGAAAACGTCTAATAATTCAACCATAATGTACGTGTATATGTAAGGCAAGTTTTAATTTTTACGCAATTTTGGTTTTGTTACTGCATTGAAACTTTCGTTACCATAGTCGAAGTTATTAATTCCACCGTCCGTATCTAATTTTATAGTAAACTATCCGTTTTCCTCCTCCATTTAAAAGAAATAGTTTTGTATGGTATTTTTTATTCAGTGGTATAAAATAATAATATAATTTCCTAACTCTAGTGTTTAAAACCAGTGGGTTTTAAGTGGATTTTACTTGCTACATACCACGAAAATTGTAGTCAGTTAAGATGAACCTCCGCTGAAGGAAAGATTACGTAAAACTGTTATGGTAAAATGTACAAATTATATAACAAACTGAAATACAGTTCAGTGATAAAGATAACTACTCGACAAAAATATAAAAGTGAAATATATAATATAAATGTGTGTCTACGAGCAACTCCAACAAGTAACGAGTTTTTTTGTAATTAACTATAACCACTGATTTAATTAATTATATATTAGAGTTATTGACATTCTAGTTCATTCCACATTTATTCATATCATAAACAGCATATTCATTATTCATGTCAAAAATTATAATTTATTTGAAAAATTATGTTTTAACTTCTCTATTATATATAATGATGTAATTAGGTATCGTAACAATTATACAGCATAAATTATTTCCATGCTATTTTCATAGAGATCTATTGTCCTCTGATGGGTCAGCGGTAAGTGTATGAACTTACAACGTTAAAATCCGAGATTTGATTAGGAATGTAATTTTACCATGAAATTTCACAATATATTCAACCACAAAATAAAATATGCATACACTCTTGAAATAATAGTAAAACGATTATGTCAGTTAAAAAACATTTGTATTATTATAACTGTAGTACAAAAAGTTTAAAAATTCCATTTTCTGAAAACTTGTCACACTTGCCCCCCCCCCCAATGACGATAAGATTTTCTCTTAGTTTGTTACTAAAATGTATTTTTAACAAAAATTTGCTGTACTTAAAAATCTGAAACAGTCAAAACGTCCTGAAGATAAATAACAAACATCTTAGCTAAATTTCAATAGAAAAGCACTTCACAAGGTAATTTTTTTCGTGTGTATGAGGATAATAAAAACCACAAATTACACACGACTTTGACACAGTTTGTGTAAACAAGTTAATAATGAAAATTGCTAAAATAATATGTTCAAAGTTTGGATTTTAAAGATATGGGTTGTAAAAAGGAAGTTGTCTACTAGATGTTGGAATTATGCTGAAGTTAGATAACTTTAATAAAGTATCGTTTTTTTCTATATTTTTAGTATAGTCTCAATTCAGTTTGAACAAAAATTATTTACATCTTTTAACATATGTTATATGTGAATAACAAAGTTTAACAGAAACTTGAATATATATTCAGTAGCCATATTGTTCTACTAAAACTATAACTGGAAATGTAGGACTGTGTGGCAACAAACGACTTGTTTCTATGTTGTGTATTACAATGCAATAAAGAATGCGAGCATTAACATTTTGTTCGATAATGAAACAGATGTATAAACAAAATAAAATGTGCACAAGTTTTTTCCAAATGAAGCTGTTTATTGAGTCTATTCAACATTAGATTTAATGGTATATTTGGATATATCTTATCTTACAGTATAAGTAACTCTTTACATCGTTTATCAGTTCAAATAAAATTCAATTACATAGCAACCTTATTCTCAGGAATTATTAATAAACTGGTTGCGTATCGAATATATTACAGAAGTTAAATATGATAGATTGTGTATCCCGACCAATGTATGGCAATACTTCTACTAAAGAGACTATCAGCCCTTAGGATACATTCTACCATATTCACTTTAGAGTTTGATAGATTGTGTATCCCGACCAATGTATGGCAATACTTCTACTAAAGAGACTATCAGCCCTTAGGATACATTCTACCATATTAACTTTAGAGTTTGATAGATTGTGTATCCCGACCAATGTATGGCAATACTTCTACTAAAGAGACTATCAGCCCTTAGGATACATTCTACCGTATTCACTTTAGAGTTTGATAGATTGTGTATCCCGACAATGTATGGCAATACTTATACTAAAGAGACTATTAGCCCTTAGGATACATTCTACCATATTCACTTTAGAGTTTGATAGATTGTGTATCCCGACCAATGTATGGCAATACTTCTACTAAAGAGACTATCAGCCCTTAGGATACATTCTACCATATTCACTTTAGAGTTTGAATACATGCCCAAGATATATTTACTCTTCCTATTCGTTTTAATTGCGTCAGACATGTTTATGTTTCAAGAGTTTGCTGAAATTTTATACTTTTATTCTGTCATAGAGACTGTTTTGAATATTCTAAGGCCAAATGTTTTAAACACTGAAAGTTGAAAAATAACGACAAAATATAGGTACAATAACATAAAATACTGAAAATTCTGCTTGTTACATTGAGTAAACGTTTAAAAACTGTGAGAAAACCGTAATAAACTAATTTTCCGCTAAAGCTTAAAATCCATTTGTTTTACCGCCTTAGAAATCCGTAATCTATTCTCACGTTAGATATTTCTCTAATGTGACTTTTTATTG
Organism: Limulus polyphemus; assembly: GCF_000517525.1. Classification (NCBI taxonomy): domain Eukaryota; kingdom Metazoa; phylum Arthropoda; class Merostomata; order Xiphosura; family Limulidae; genus Limulus; species Limulus polyphemus. The sequence goes on from NW_013665990.1 coordinate 149,901, forward strand.
TTTGTCACCACTGCGTTTCTCATCTAAGCTTGTTCGAACGAAAAATTTATCTTTAATGTCATATGCCTTTCACTCCTACTTTTACGATCGTGTTGAATAGATAGAGAGTAAATAGTGTCAGCTTTAGATCCACCATAACCACAAATCCTTAGGCACGTTAAGACACACAGAAAAGAAGACAAAGCGGAAGAGTGAAAGGATATAAAATAGCCTAGAAACGAGTCATTAGGCACCAATGTTTGCACTTTTTTCTTCATTGTGAGCCTTATCTTCAGTGTTCGGTTCATTGTGCTTCCGTGTTTGTTATCAGCGAGAGGTCTAGTGGAAAATGATGGTAACCATTGGTTTAGACTCCCGAGACCCATATTTTATACGTGTTACAAGGAATACTGGCAAGAGCATCGGTCAAATGTCAACAATATTTAAGCAGACCGCCTTGTCTGATTTGTAACCATCAGTGGAAAGATCGGAACCCTGCAGTTGGTGCATCACAAAAAAATGGTCAGACATCAGACAACTATTTTCTATTAACACCAAACAAAAGAATAAAAAATGAAAAGAGGATTTGAGGAACGGATAGAAACAGTATATTAGAACCAGGTTTGATATTCGAGTTACCAACCTCGTTCGTCAGAGCTAATTTGTCCCTGAAATGAACTGACAAGTCAGCAAAGTATTATCTTATCTCTTTAATTTATAAAATTATACATAATTATAGATAAGCTCTAAAATTAAGATTACTGGAACAATAGCTTAATAACATTAACTTCGATAAATCATACGTATCATGGCTTTAGAAATCAGTATAAGTATTTTCGTCCATATAGTTTAATCTCACATTTCTTTGTTTTTCTTTAAAACCATACACATAGATATAGCTCAAAAGCTAAAACGAATAGTTTAAAGTGTTTTAAACCATGCAAATAATCTTGATGTTACGACAGTGAGCTAATCGTAAAATTTAGTAATTGGAATATATATATGTAAAATGATTTGTTTATTCATGGTTAAACACAAAACTGCACAATGTGCTCTTTGTGCTATGCCCACCACTCATGTTGAAACACGATGTTTTTAGTGTCATAAGCCTTCAGACTTACCGCTGAGCCACTAGGGGGCGTGTGAAATGAAGTAAAAAGTTATGCTTTTTTAAAACAGTAAATTCTGGATTTGAATTATCTTAAATGAAAATATTTGGTACTCAGATAATTAACAACAAGCTAACTGTATAAATTAGAACTAAAAAGTAACCTATTAATTAATGACCCAATTATATACAGTGATATCATCGTTACTTTTGTGATCTTTTATAGCAACCTATTCGTTTTTTAACATTGCATAACATATTAATATTCATAACCATATAAATTTCTTGTTCTAATTTCCCAAATTTAGCGCCAGTAGCTACGTTAGTTTTAGGAAGAAGATATCTAGATAACTGGAATGGTACAGGAAGAATCACTATCAGTGGGACTAACAGTGTTAGGATATGTTTGATCCTACTCATTATGTATTGATTTACCATTATGAGAAACGCGTTCCTTCAAGACAATTTTCTCAACTCTACATTTAGTATTATCGAGACGTCCGATATTAAGAAAAAATCCACGGATAGAATATAAAATACTTAAGCTTCCCCTTTCTAAAAAACTGTTTGTAATATCAAAGTTTGGACCCTTACTACATATATATAGTCATCTAACAAAGTTTAACCATCTATAATAGTAATTCTTTTATAAAATACTTCATTTATTTCTTGTTTTTGTGTATAGCCTCGTTTATATCAGAAATGTGATATAAGGAAGTAAGAATGGAAAATATTCACGTTACGAGGTGGTAATTTTCTCGAAAACAGTTATACGTATAACAAACTGACAAGAACTAAATATTGCCGTAAGACAATACACAAAAACGTTAAAACCCATAATGATTGGATCGCATTGACTCAACAGTTGAGTACTCTGAACAGTAGAGGTAATCCCGGTCGTAAACTCAATAATATCTCAAGAGTATCGGCCAATTTAGAAGTTAGTACTAAATACATATAGGTACTAACGTGGCAGTGCAAACTAATATTCATAAGTGTAAAAAATAATAATTATAATAACGTTACAAATTGTAAACATAATATACAAATTGATATATGGCGAACTGTTGCTCTGATGCGCGTTATCGTCCATTGGTGACGTAGATACAGACAAATAAAATTTGAAAATCAAGTTTTCTATCTCATTAACACTGCGTAGTGTTTAATTGGGTTCCAGTAATATTATAATAGTACTAAGAATAGTGGAGTATTCTAAGCCTATTAGCTTAAAACTATTATAAAATTCGTGTATTTAAAAGGCTATAGCATGCCCACGAAAAACTGCTATAAAATATTGAATTTGGCTGCTAGATGTGATGATATTTACATAATATAACATAGAATTAGTGGACAGCAAGGGACCTTTTGGTCCATCTAGGCTGTCCTATCCACTAAATTAAACCAAACCTTTAAAAATCCCTCAAAGCTAGCCCTTATCATTTAAATATTTATCAAGCTTTCCTTTAAACTCCCTTAAATTAACTGCATCCATCACATCCGAAAGCAACCCGTTCCAGAGGCCAACCATTCTGTAAGAAAACAAATAATCATTAAATATGAAAATAATGTGATGCATTAACACTACAAATCCCCTTAAAAATCTTAAACACCTCAATAAAATTCCCTCTAACTCTTGTGTGGCTTATGAAGCTGATCAACCAGAACACTAAGATATATTTCTTCCATAACACTTTTAAGGTTACTCTCATCACAAATATACGTATTAACAATGAGGCATTTATCACGATTGATACTTCAAGTACAAATCAAGTGTAATTATTTAACAACTTTTTACAAAATGTTAACCTCTCGTATTAATCGATCACGTTGTTGTTCCTTATAATATTTGCTTGAAAATATTGGGTTGAAACTCATAATAAACAAATATACGATAAAATATATCTTGTATACCTTGAAATTAGACTCTAAACATTTACTTGAATAATAGTTATATAACGATTGGAAGGTTTTCATATGATTATTTTCTTAGTAAAATAAAATATCTATTTCAAAATTTTATTGACGAATTACGTAATTACTATTTTCGTCCCAATAGAAGTAAAGTTTCTATTTTAAAGAAATTGTGCTGTTCTTTTCATAAAGTTGTTTTTCCATCACTCACAAACAGCGGGTTGTAGCAACGCTAAATTGCTGATATCTAGACGTAAGCCAAGAGGTGTTTGTTGAAAATCTACTACATATATATTTTATTTATGTGGACTGTAGCTCAGTAACACGTGGTTTGTCTTAGTACAAGATATAACTAACATAATAAAACTTAACAGGCTACTAGCTTTTAATAAAAAAGGAGAAAACCTAACGTAGTAGTTTTGTTAAGTACATTATGTTGTTATGCAACAGTAGTAATAAAACCTTAGAATATTGATTGAAGGGCATATTTCACAGTTACGGAACTGTTAAGAGTTTTTGATACTGTTACGTCACGTGACGCTGCTGGCGCGTTTGGCGTTGGTATCGTGCGTGAAATTTTTTCGAATTATCAGGGAAGTCCGAGTGTGTTCGAGATACCCTCTTCTTTAGTATATAAGCCTGGCAGAAAAAGCCAGCGGGAAAATATAAAGTGTGTGTTTTGTACTCGTCGAGAGCGAAGTTATCGAGATTGTGAACCGCTGTGATTTATAGCGTGTATTATAAAAGGTGTTAAGTTTAAAGTGACGAGAAACGTATTGACTGTGGAATTACTGTGTACTAAAAGTTTGTATCGAGGAAGAATAAACTGGTTTAATCAAGAAAGGACTTGTATCGTTGAAGTTCCTCGGAAAGAATTTTACCGGAAATTAACAAACAAGCAGATATGTAACAATACCGATAGCTTACCTACCTACCTCACTAGTTTTCTTTTTCGCACAATTCATTTCGATGAAATTGCGCGTTCCTTCCTCAGATCACTAACTAAGCTGATTTCCATATTAACAACAGCCGGCTTTGTTGAACTTTTGAAACGTTGTTAGTAAAAGTAACATTATCTTATGTTACTGTACCATAAATATGCATTTTTGGATACTAGTGTGTTTTTGTTACATTCTATGGACACTAATGTCAGTCAACCTTTTTTTCTTCGGTACAGTCATGTTGTCAGGTGACAAAGTACTATGTCCATAGCACTGATAAGAACTGTATCCATCGCCTACTTAAAACATTATCGAATTTCACAGTCATAAATCTAGGTTTCAGCTAGTGTTTAATGAGAAAGGTGTCAACTTAGGTAATCAGCGTTTAAACACTTCAGTGTCATGATCTCATTAAATGGATTGCAGTTGATATTACGTTAAAGTCGGTGATAAATATTGTTGGATTTAGAAGCAACTGCTAATTTATGTGTCGTATTAGCAATATTATTCACAATGTAATTGTCAGACTATTATACAAAAGTGAGTAATTAGGGTTATCGAATATATGTACTACTGGCTGAGGAATTTAAATGTGAATAAAAATTATTTGCATTTAGTGTTGACTGACATGTTAATTATTTTAACATTTACAAAGTGTTTATTTATAAAGTAAAACTAAAACAGTTAAATATAATTACAAATGGTAATGGATAAAGAACTTATTGCATCATACTCGAATATACTTATTGATTTCTTCGCAAAGTCGTTCTTCTACACTTTCAACGTACTTAGAATAATCACATGCTAGAGAGAACAATCGTCTTATAAATTACAACCAAACATTATGAGATATACAACGGAGGTCCATTTTATGACTAAGAATATATAGATAAAATATTCGAGTGTTAGAACATCTGAAAAACACTAGCTTTTTCTCACTAACAAAAGTAAAAACTAAAAGCAAATTGATTGCTTTTGTTTAATTGTTTTAATATGAAACCCGTTGAAAAGACATAAAAGAAAGGCATATGATTAAAAGACTAATAAATCCAGAGATAAACTGGTACTTTGTGAAATCTTAAAAACTTGCGATGCAGTTTAGGAAATCAATAATGTAAAGTTTCAAATAAAACGAGACTTAGCAAGATATTAGAAAATATTGCAAATGCTCCCCCCCCCCACCCACACAAAAAAAATTATTGGCTGTGCAATGAAAGATACGATACCAAAGCCTGATGTCATTATTTCAAAGTATAAAGGGAAAATGTCGATAAATAAAAAAGCTATGTAGGGCTGGTTACTGAACTTGAAAAAAGGAACCAAACAAGATAGAGATGGAAGTAGACACATCACTTGATCAGCTAATGATCACATAGCAAACTAAGCTGTCTCGACTTTACATGGAAAATAAAATCCATACATTGCTGGCTTCCTCACTGGCGAAACAAATACAATAAGAATTTCCAATCGTAAAATGTTAGTCTATTGTAAAATATTCATAAAAAGTACTATTCAAAAGTTAACTAAAGGAAAGGTATAATGATGAAAGCTGAGATTCTAGTCAAACACCAAGCTTCCGATAGACAAAGTAGCGGCAAAATGTGGAAGCTGGAAAATAAAAACAATTTTGCCGGTTAATTCATTTGACAAGATCACAGTATGTTTATAATATCACATCCTTTTTTATCTTTATTTTATATTTGTTGAATATTTAGACAGTTTGGCACAAGGTGAAAAGTATGACAGTAAATCCAACATAAACGTAAAAACAATGGTCTTTAAAATGAATTAGACTTAAACTAAAGATCGTTTTCGCTATCGTGTAATGATCTCGTGTTAAACTATGCAACCAATTGTTTCACCGAGGTAGTGACGATGTTCAACTTCATTTAAAACATATGCATCTACTTTTCTGCTTCAACTCGTGGTTGAGAAGATTTGTTATAAGATGTTTCCCACGTGTGAACACATTGAGTGACACACGACTGGAAAGTTGAAATGATGCTCTTTGTGCACTCCGATACCAGCCGTGAAAGCTGCTCGTTGCAAAAGAAAATAAATTCGCAGGAATCAATGCTAAATTTCAAACTTATGGTTAGGTTTTGTGATATAACAAAACTTGGTGAATGAGATAAGCCTTGAAAGCTGCTAGACAGTGAACTGGGTATATTTGTTCCAAGCTACAAATATAATTGTGTGTATATATATAGAACTGATAGAGAGTATGAACAAATACTGTTGGATGCAAGGGTGTTAGAAAAAAAAAAGAAAACCACTGTAAGTATTCACAAGAACAGCGGATTTGTTCACGAAAACAAAGAGCCATAACAAAACTTAATAAATAGTTTCTTAAACAAAACTTAATAAACAGTTTCTTAAACAAAACTTAATAAACAGTTTCTTAAACAAAATTGTCGACACAGTCATTGAGCCCCTAAACGAGAAGATTTAGTAGGTACAGGAACACAGCTCATTGACTTATGGAAAGGTTGCATGGTGAGGCAACTGATGCCAGTATAAGAGAACTGGGTGAATAACTGCAATCCATGTCAAGGAGAATGGCAAAAATTATTCCAAAAAATGTATTGGAATGTTTGTGAAATAACATGTTATCCTCTTGTTTTCCAACTTTGTCGCAGTGATAATTCTGCTAATGAAGAAACGATTTTCCAAACTTAAATTGATCACATCCTAAGATAAACCAGGAAACAAACAAAGCTGATTATAGCAGCAAAATAGCTATCATACCATACAAACAACAATCTGGTTCTTCGGGGTTGTGCTGGCACACTCATCTTTGATAAATGTAAAAATTTAAACACAACGTTATATGTTTTCAAAAAATCATCGATTACCCTCTTAAAGTCCCGTAAAGTGCTGGTCTTCACTAGTGCTGGCAGAAAATCAACTTCTCTGTTGAAAAATGAATTTTTCTTAAATAAAGTCGAGCCTGTCTTTTCCAAACCTTAAACTTGTGTCATCCTTAAAATATATATCTCAAAGATATCACAGGGCTTTCTTCTCTCAGTTCCTCCTCCGATAATCTTGTAATCTGCAGAGAATGTAAGTTAAGATGGAATTATTCTAGTAGTAACTATTCCCTGAACCCTTTCCAATAAGTCAATATAGTTTCTCATGTAGAGACCAAACTTTACTATACAACGTTTTAAATGACACCTAACTAGTGGTTTGTATGGGAAGATAATTCCCTCTTTGAGTTTTAATCAATAATTCGGGCCGAGCGTAGCCTAAAAGCTAGCATACCGGACTATGGATCTGCTGGTGTCTCATCCCGCATTCTGTGGTAGTACGTGTATTATAAAGGTGATGGTCAAATCCTAGTATTCAGTCAGTATTCAAGAGTAATACATCAAGAGTTAGCGTCGGGGAATGTTGACTAGCTGCTTTTTCTCTAGTCTATCACTTCAAAATTAGGGGTGAATTGCTCAGATATTCCTTCAGTAACTTTGTTCAAATATCCGAAAACAAACAAACAATCAATATGTTTACAAATGTACACTTAAGTTCTATTAGCTCTACTATCAGCAACAGAACACTGACTATAACTTGAGTGACTTATTTAATATTACCCCAAGATTGTCTTCTTCAGTCACATTGTTCAGTATTTTCCCATCAATATTAAACGTGTAATCCAAATTTTGATAGCCCAAATTCATGACTTTGAACTCACTACAACTAAAGATCACTTGCCAGATATTTATCTACATTACCGATAACAAGTGACAAAGGTATCAAAGGAAATAGTAGGAAAATTAAACATAACATCATTTATTAAAGTAATGTGGCTAGCATTAATCATGTCGTACGATGCAATTGATCTGTATGACAAAATGTTATATTGTCTATAGGAATATAAAATCACGAAGAAAGAAAACATTTTAATATACACGTCTTTGATTTAAAACAGAAATTTATCATTAAAATGCTTTGGCAATGCTTTGATATTATGAATATTTGTTTCAGTGCGATATAATTTTTTATCTAACTAATTAGTAGGATCTGTTAAAATGCTTGGTTATATAAGAAAACTAGTTAATAAAAATTACTTCTTGTGTATCTAGTTAATTTAATCAAATAAAAAAGATCATTCAGGGTACAAAAAAAAAGATTTGTAGTTTGTTTGACGCTGTTGAGAGAATCTAATACGCACCATACAGTGTCAGAAATGAAATACAGCTGATAAAACTGGCAAAGCGTTACATTAATTGCGGTTTTCTAATCCATTTTTTGGACGGACAATCGGAGTAGAGAATAACACTGACCCAAAGGATACAGCTTTTATGTGCATATCACGACTAATTTTTACTTTTCAGAAATTCAATCCATGAAACTTGTAATATCACAGTCGACTGTTTTTTTGTTGCCCATTCCCTGAAAGGCGTTATTAAACGGTATTATTTTTTCACGACAATATTTAATAATCTTGTATATTTTCCAGAACTTATTCTGTTATTTGTCATATATTTTTTTATTTTTATTATTAGATATATATCTGTTCATAATATTTTTCACATTTAGGAAGTTTACTACTTTGAATTCTGATGTAAAGTAAAACATATTGTGGATTTTTCCCTTTTATTTAATTTACTAACCATACACCCACCTATATAGTTCTGGTACCCCTTCCTCCTCCCTTTCTAAGGATATGACTTCCAATTATAACTGGGTAAACTAAGCCAAGCCCAGTTATCTGAAGTTAGCTTTTCTAACTCAGAAATACTGAAAGTATTATAAAGTTAACGCTAGTCTTTATAATAATAATTTATTTTCCAGCAACCTCTCATTAATTTAATATTTCAAGTTAGAAATAATTGTACTCAAGTTGTTGGTAAATGATTTACTTTTTAATAATTTATGAAATTTATTATAAAATAATTCAAAGACTTTACTTTATCTTTTAACAATTCTACGTTATATACAAAAAAGTGGCTTTATAGTTAGTACCATCATTAACTGTGATGTTTATTTTTAATTAAGCACAAAGCTACACAATGGGCTACCTGTGCTTTGCCCACCACGGGTATCGAAACCCGAATTTTAGCGTTGTACGTCCGCAGACATACCACTGTGCCACTGGCGGGCTATTATTAACGTCTAATTTATTTAAAATTTATAATTATAAGTCAAAGATCCATTAGGAATTTCATTCTGGTTACTGATAACTGGCTGTAATGGTTTAACTGAACATTGTTTGGGAGAAGGCTGATCTAATATAAATGGTAATTTTCTTTTATCCACATATTTATGTTTAGAATTAGCACTATGTTCAAAATTTCCTAAAATATCAACAGCTAATCTAAATTCAATAACTTTAATATTTCAATCTGCGGTTTGCGGGTTCGAATCCCCGTGACCACCAAACATGCTCGCTCTTTCAGTCGTGGGGGCGTTATAAATGATGGGTATCCCCACTATTCGTTGGTAAAAATGTAGCCCAAGAGTTGGCGGTGGGTGGCAATGACTATCTGCCTTCCCTCTAGTCTTACACTGCTAAATTAGGGACGGCTAGCACAGATAGCCCTCGTGTAGTTTTGCGCGAAATTCAAAAACAAACCCATTAATATTTATGAACTTTCTTCGTCTAATATATATATATATGTATATGTTAACTGTTTGTATTGTTGGATTTCGCGCAAAGCTAAACGAAGGCTATATGCGCTAGCCATCCGTAATTTTACAGTAATTGACAAGAGAGAAGGCAGCTAATCATCACCAGCCACCATCAAGTCAACTATTTGGCTATTTTTAATTTAGTTTTGAATTTTGCGCAAAGATACACCATGTGCTATGAATCCCTAATTTAGCAATAGATTAGGAGGGCAGCTAGCCAACACCACCCACCTGTAACACTTTTACCAACGAATAGTGAGACTGATCGTCACTTTATAACACCCCATGGCTGAAAGGGCAAGCATATTCGATGTGACGGGAATTCCAACCCGCGATCCGCATATTGAGAGTCGAGCGCCCTAACCACCAAGCCATGCCAGTCCTGACTAATCTTGTCAGGCAGAATAGTGGGATTTTGATCAGAAATCTTATAACACATCCATGGCACTAAAACGCGTATCGCATATTGCATCGGTAATGGGACGGGAACTTCCGAACATTAGATTCACAGTCTGATATGCTAACCAATGGGCCACTCTCGTCCACACACACACAACATACATACATATATTAATATATAGATTACTTTAATTACACTCTGCTTGTTTTGGTGCTAGTGAATTGTCAAGATTTTTTTTCTAACTATTAAAAGTTAGCTAAAATACCGCCCCTCCAATGGCTCAGTGTTTAAGACTGCGAGCTTATAATGCAAAGTGGGCACGTCACAGGTATCCCATTGTTATTTTGAACCAACGAATAAACCAAAAGCTAAAATACTGGGTATATCAGAATATTCTTTTAACTGTGCATGTTATTTTACTATCTCGTGAAGAACTAACTAGCTGAGGAACTATCAGATTGAATCAATAATCATTTAACCATGGAAAACATTAAACTACCTTTAAATAATAAGACACAACTCCTGGTAGTGATTCTACATTTTATGCTAATTTAATTTTCCCTGTTAATTGAAAACTGGATAACTGGTCATTGTCCATCTATTTTGAAACACGATGGTGTTACTCCCATTGAACTTCCTTAAACAGAATCTTATTGCCTTATTCCATTTTTTATGTGTTCCTAAGATCATTAAATATGCTGGTCAATCAATGTCTTACTAGTCTCTAAAATACTCTTCTAGCTACATCAGCTTTTCTTTGGGGAAGATATCACCCATTACGTTACTTGTCTTTAAGTATTGATTATAACTGTGTATTTTACAATTTCTATCTTTTCAAACGTTGAACCAGCTTTTGAAATTGGATTGGCGTATTATTTCCTATAGTGAGAGTCTTTAAGCTGTCTTAAAGAAATTGAAAGACTTTACTGAAATGATAAAATTTCTTCATTTAAGATATAATTTCCTAAAGATCTCACAATGACATGGATTGGAATGGTTTATATGGTTACAGTGAAGCAGTCTATATATTTACAGTTACATGGAGTAAAGTGGTCTAGATGGTTAAAGTCACATTAAATGAAGTGGTCTAGATGGTTACAGTTGCAAGGAGTGGAGTGGCTACATATTTACAATTGCATGAAGTCGAATGGCCTACATGGTGGCAAGAAAACCTGCAACAGTGCAACAGTGGCAGCTCGAACAGCAAAATAAACAAGAAGAGAGATTACAGCAGTGGTTGGAGGAGAAAGAAAATAAACAAAAAGAGAGGCTACAGCAGTGGTTGGAGGAGAAAGAAAATAAACAAGAAGAGAGATTACAGCAGTGGTTGGAGGAGAAAGAAAATAAACATAAGAAGAGAGGCTACAGCAGTGGTTGGAGGAGAAAGAAAATAAACAAGAAGAGAGACTACAGCAGTGGTTGGAAGAGAAAGAAAATAAATAAGAAGAGAGGCTATAGCAGTGGCAGGAAAACCAGCACCAGTGGCAACTGGAACAAGAAAAGAAACAGGAAGAAAGACTTCAACAGTTGAGAGAAAACCAGCACACAGAAGTGGAAAAAATTAGTATTAAATACATTAAATGATGATTTACTGTCTTTTACACAAAGATGATATATTAGCCATGGACCTAATCCAGGTATAGATATTAAAGTAGAGCAGGAGAAAGACCAAGATTTGAAGCCAATAATGGATTTTCTAAAAGCAAGTGTTTTGCACCCTGCTTGGGAGAAGGTGTCTAGCTTAAGTGATGTGACAAAGAACTATTGGGAACAAAGGGACCAGTTGAAGCTTAAAGATGGTATTCTTGTCCGGAGATGGGAAACTGCAGATGGGAAAGTGACGACCTGGCAAACAGTTATACCGAGAAAGTTACCGGAAGTTGTCCTGCATCAATCCCATTATAATTTATCAGGAGGAGATCTCGGAGTCAAGAAGACATTGAGTCACCTATGACAGAGATTTTACTGGATAGGTATAAGGCAAGATATGGAAGAATGGTGCAGGACCTGCAGTAAATGTTGTGCTAAAAGGGGACCCATGCATAAGGGAGGTGCTCCAATGAAGTTATATCAAGTTGGTGTATCACTGGAAAGAGTAGCTGTTGACATTGTTGTTCCTTTGCCCCAAACTCGTGCTGGAAACAGGTACATTTGTGTGGTGATGGATTATTTTACCATGTGGCCTGAGGCATATGCAATACCAAATCAGGAAGCTTGAACTGTAGCTTCGGATATTAGTGATTTTTTTTCAGATTTGGTATGCCATACGAACTGCATTCGGATCAAGGCTGTAACTTTGAATCAGCTTTGAATGCTGCAAGTTGTTCGGCATACGAAAGACCAGAACAACGCCACTTCACCCACAGTCTGATGGGATGGTAGAAAAGTACAATTGGACACTTGAACAGGAATTGGTAAAGTTCTGTAATAGCCGCCAAGATGACTGGGATGTCTTACTCCCTCCACTGTTGATGGCCTACAGAACAGTAGCACATGAAGCCACTGGATACACTCCAGCAAAGCTGATGTTAGGTCGGGAACTTCGGTTTCCAGTGGACCTGATAACAGGACGCCTACCTTATGAAGAGTTGCCTGAAAATGTGACAGAGTTCGTGAAAGTGTTATCTGAAACGATGGATGATATCCACCATCAAGTGCATCCAAACTTTGAAACGTCTGCTGATTCCATGAAGCTATGTTATGATAAGAGATCTACTGAAATCAGCTTTGTACCAGGAGACAAGGTGTGGCTGTATAATCCCAGGAAGGCCAAAGGGAAGTCTCCCAAGTTGTCTTCTCCATGGGAAGGCCCATATGACATAGTGGATCGTCTCTCAGACGTGACTTTCCGAATAAAATGTGGCCAGCAAGTTAAGCCAAAGATGGTGAATTCCAACAGGCTTTGGCATTATCATGGTCAAGGACATTTCAGTTGGAACAAAGTGAACAATGGAACAAATGATGCTGCTGAAGACATGTCACCTGAAGAAGCCACATTCGAAGAAGAAACTCTACCCGGGTTTGAGAAGGGAAACAGTGAAGCCCTTAATGAAGTTATTACCACTGATGTGACTGTTACCAATAGTGGAACATTTCCTGATGAAGCAGATGAACCCCACGTGAAGCAGAAGCCAACGAGATGGAGACCAGTATGGAAGAAGATAAGTCCCATAAAATAAAAATACTTTGTTGAATTTTAATATAGTGTTTGTCAATTTTGTACATTTAATTAAGTTATTGTTAATGATCTATTGGTTTAATGTAAGTGGCTATTGTTCGGGATGAACAATACTAAGGAAGAGGCAGTGTTACGACAGCGGAGTCACACGATGCTGGAAGCATGTACACTGGAGTTCCTAGAAGGATCATGACTTTTCCTGGCTACTCTAGTCTGTTCTAGGTGCCCCTTTTTTAGTATATAAGCCCGGCAAATAAAGTGAAGATATAATTGCAGATAGATAGATATAGAGACAGATAATTGAGCCAAGCGAGCGATAGTGATGGTAATATAAAGTGTGTGTTTTGTTATCGAGATTGCAAACGTATAGACTGTGAAATTCTGTGTATTGCAAAGTTGTATCGAGAAAGAATAAATTAGTTTTAATTAAGAAAGGACTTGTATCACTGAAATTATTAAACAAGCAGATACACAACAATATTAAATATAGCCTTTGAACCTCTAGGCTTATATTATGTTATGATTACACCCTTCTCCATAGTGTGTGTAATTTTCATTCAAGCAATTTCAGACTTGTCTCCTGTAGTGTTCGTAAAGTAGTGTTCGAGTTTTTAAATGTGATTTAGGAACTGCCAGTAATTCATATGGTGCTCATGAGCATGATTTACCAGCATATACACTCATCTGCACTGATTTTTTACTGTTGTGTCACATTAATTAACATGAGTATGGGTGGTCTAAATAATGACAGTTAAAGTGAAACCAGGTCCAGATGTGCCTAACTAATCCTGAGGTGCAACTATAATTGTATA
>NW_013665990.1:163881-164805 GCF_000517525.1 Limulus polyphemus
ATCTGACAATTTGCATGTCACAACTAAATTGTGTAGTCAGTATTTATTAATTTATTCTTTTAGCCCATTATGTCGAAAAATGAAAGTGGGGTACAGGAACGACAAAAGACGTGCACAATATGCAGCTTCGATGGTGGAGTCAAGCAAATTGATGAGAGCTTTCCTTGCTGTAAGTCATAACACCAGTAAGCCAGCATCTGTTCCTTTTGATAGCAGCAAAGAGGTCAAAGTGCAATATTGTGAACATGCTATTTCATTTGAAAACGAAAACAATGAAAAAACTGTTCTCTGTCCTGTTGGAAGTTACAATAATAATAAACAAGAGGATTTCACTTTGTCAGAAACAAATTCATAGAATAGTGTTGCTAAGCTAAAAGAGGATGACCTAATAGATATTTTAACACATAGGGCTATTGGATTTATGAAGTTTGATACAGCAGGCTCAGCAGTTCTAACACATGCACATCACACAGAGATTGTTAAAGTTGGAGCATATGAATTTCAACATAAAGAAGGTCCATTTGATGCCAAAGATGGTCATTCTATGACTGCATTTTGGTTCAAACGATGCCTTCTGAATGGACAAGAGGTCGATTTTTCCTGGTTGGTGTATTCACCTGTACATAAAGCACCATACTGCTTTTGTTGTCTTCTTTTTTCATCTACATGTATGACATCCGATAGTCGGTCTGCTTTCAAAACACAGGGTGGATTCTCTAAGTGGAAAAAAATTGAAAGGTTAAATGCCCATGAAAATAGTCACAGTTATCGTGAGTCATTTGCTTCTTGGAAAGAAACTGAGTGCCGAATTCGTCTTCAAAGTGGCATTAATGAAGAGCTGCAAAGGCAAATTCAGCAAAAATAAAATAAAATAAATAGAGAGATGTACTGCGATGGTTGCTGGATTGTACACAATATTTATTC
>NW_013665990.1:165746-172432 GCF_000517525.1 Limulus polyphemus
CATATGGTGAAAATGTTTTCCAAAATTTAAGAATTGCATTGCAGACTTTGTTAACAATTGGGGTTTCGATTGCTAGTTTTGAAAGGTCCTTCAGCAAGCTGAAATTAATTCTTACATACTTGAGTTGAAAAAGACGTACTTAATACCTTAAATTTTGTTAGTTTAATTGATGCATTTGCAGCAGCAAAAGCACGAAAGGTTCATATAATGTAACTATGAATACCAGAATGCTACATGTACAAGACCTAGATAAGTATATGTACAGTTTTGTAAACTAATAAAATTTGTTATTTGTAAACTTAAGTAGTATTTTATCAATCTGTATTATAATCCATGTATACCACAAGTGACTGGCTTCTCATATAAAACATAAGTTTCAAACTAGGGATATAACAGAAATTTATTTTGCTGCTTGAAAGATTACTCTAGCTATGTGACTTTGAACAATACTGGATGGCATAAATATCAAAATGGTTTACAAATTATGTAAGTACACCTAACAGGCTATACTTCATTAGTTCCAGGTTTACAGTTGTAATATCGTGAAATGCTATATTGTGACTTTATTTTAGGCCTGTGTAAGTCGGTAATTAATTCTTTATGTTATTGTCATTAAGTGGGTAATGAGTCACCAAACAAATAATCAAAACATTTTAGAGGTGGGGCGCCAAAAGTGTCTTTGCCCCAGGTGCTGAGAACCCTTGCTATGCTATTGATGTGTTGTATAATTTTTAGATGAATAAACTTTCTATGATCATATTAGCTAGTATCACTTTGAAGAATGTCCATTACGTTTCTCGTTTATGATGATTTATTTTATTTGACTAATCACATGCTAGAATAAGTATATACCACAGATATTATTATATTGGGCTTTAGGTCAGTATTTTATAAACTAAGATGTTTGTATTTTTCGACGTTAGTGCATTAGTGTGCCTAATTTTTGAAGTTTTGTTGATAAATGTTTCAGTATATGTGAATCTTGTTAAATCTGTGATTTTACATAAATATATTAATGGTAACATATCAGGCCATGATTAAACATGAGATTACAATAAGAAATATAATTGGGGACTCGCATTACATGTTCAAACATACTTCTTAGAAACTGATATTCAATGGATGTTATGTGTCATAAAAGACTAAGCTACACATATATTTATCTGCCCTTTGATCTTTAGTCTGAGCAGAGTAGAATTAAGTTACTTCTTTATCAACGAACAATGAGTATAAGTTAAATTTTCTGACTGATCCTTTCTGAAATGTTAACTGATTTCTGCATGTTAGGCACAGTTTAATCTTACTGAGTAGTAAATGTAAAATGTATTTGTTGTAAAGTTCAATGAACTTAGCAAAATACAAAAATTGTACACTAACGTTTTCGCTTATAAACTATATAACTGTCTTACATACTGAACTGAAATGAACAAGTAGTAATATGGAAATAATTTACAAAAGCCTTATGAAAGCCAATCCAGTATATTTAATAAACTAAAATGTTTAAAATATATATTACTGTATCTTGAAGTTTTGTTAATAAATGTTTTAGTATGTCTGATACTTGTTAAGACAGTGATTTACTTATATACATTACTATCTGCTTAAAACATATTGGCCCATGATGAAACATTTGTTTTATATAAGAAAATCACATAACACTGAATTGTAACTGATGATTAATATATATTTGATGGTCTTTTTTAAAGTGTAAGTGGTGTGAAAGATAATGCATCACATGTTACCAAAAACAATGTTTCAATATCTAATGAAGAAAATAGGTTTTGAAATGTAAATTAGTTAATAATCTAGTTTTTCTGAGCCTAAAAACTGAAATCTTGCATGCTTAGTTTGCATAAAATTCTTTATTGGTATATTTATGTAGTGACATGTCTTTATTACGATGTATTAAAATGTCAGTATTTGTTTTCATATAATGTTACAGATAATGCGACACTATGACGTCATCGTCTCTACCCCTTCCCCTTAGCACGCGTCCAGAGTGCACCCCTAACTACTTAAATGATATAGAATTTGTTTATCAGTAATGGATACCTATTGAACTGAGACATAATAAAATATGCTAGAATAATGACTTATCGATAGTTATAGGCATCATGACTTTACTTCAAAATTCTTTATTATGCTTCATAACAGATACGTTTGTAGATGTGAAAATGTGGAATTAAGATTGTAACACAATATATATAATGTGCACACATTTCGGTACAGATATCTAGAGTAATTCGTAGTACGATATCGATCTACTAAACTTTTAAATTACGCCACCAATACATGCGATAACTTATAAGGTGATTATATAAATAAAACATTAAATTGATTGTATCTTGGAAACTACTTGCCCTACGAGCTGTGGTTAATTTCGCTCCTCTATTGTGAACACGAATGTTGTGTTTTGTTTATAATCGCTCTGTATTTATACTCATCTTAGGTTATATCTCACTAATAAATGATCTATCAATGCTAGCCAAACGTACGGTAAATTGAACAGAAAAAATAATTAATACTTATAAACAAAGTGTTTCTCTACACTGTCGCTGTACATCATAAATGTACTATTGAAACATTTAATACGCTGTTAATGAATCTTTTCCAGTATAGCTACACAAATGTGATATTATAACGTTTAATATGTTGTTATTGAATCTTTTTCCAGTATAGCTACACAGATGTGATATTATAACGTTTAATACGTTGTTATTGAATCTTTTCCCAGTATAGCTACACAAATGTGATATTATAACGTTTAATACGTTGTTATTTAAATTTTCCCTAGTGTAGCTACAGTAATGTGCTGTTAAATCGTTTAACATGTTGTTATTGAAATTTTTCCTGCCTTAGCTACACAAATGTAATATTAGAATGTTTGATACGTTGATAGTTGAAGTTATCCTCTTGTAAACAAGACATATCAAATATTGTTTGGAAGGTACATTATATATTTGCATTTTTGTTTGTAATTTCATGTGGTGAAAGCTGTTATCGATCATAATTAGTATGAGGTACAGTTCCCAGTTGTAATTTCATGTGGTGAAAGCTGTTATCATCATAATTAGTATGAGGTACAGTTCCCAAATCGTTCAATAAACTTTAAAAAAATTTTAAAATTCGATATAAAATGGAAACGGTAAAATAAATTTTGATTTGAAAATTAATTAGCTTTTAAACAAAGTGATCTGTTTTAAGGTTTTCTCATATCCCATTAAAGTTATTTTCATTCATGGTAATACTGTTGAATACTAAGAGATGTATATGGAGTGTAATATTCGAAACGTTTCGTCATACATCTCTTTGCTAATACAATATTTTTCCATCTTCATTCCATTTAAGTTAGAGTTAATCGTTATCTTCTGGAAAGTAGAATATGCTATACGGACTTCATATAAATGTTGTGTGATAGGTAAAATTGCGTTTCATGTAAGGTGGCAACATATCTCATACGTCAGCAGTATTCATTGAAAGCAAAGCTCAATTCTAACAGATAAAAGTTTAGGGCTTTGATAATCCGTTTAGTCACACCGATTTTAAATTTAAAAAAAAATCTGTATCAGAACTCTTCAATTGTCTGGGATTTTGATATAAAAATATTCGATTGATATAGTGACATGATCTCAAAAGAACTACTCATAGGAACCACACACGTTTTTCATGTTTCAATAAAAACAGGCTCTGAGATCCTGAAAAGAGTCGATATCTAAAGCTCTTTATACACGTGTTAATAAAGTTGTGTGATTCTACGGAAAAGACCGACTAGAGCAGTTGGATTTGTGAAAACGCTAGTACCGCTCTTAAGAAATTATTACTGTATAGCATGCATAGGAGGCAGGAAATTGGCAAAGCGAAATATATATATATATTTGTTTTCATCTTGTATTGATAGAAGATCGGCATTAATATTGGGATCGGGATGTCATGCCAACACTTTAAACTTCTATAAACAGTAAAATGTTAAATATATATATTTGTTTCATGTTCTATTGATAGAAGATCGGCATTAATATTGGGTTCGGGATGTCATGCCAACACTTTAAACTTCTATAAACAGTAAAATGTTAAATATATATATTTGTTTCATGTTCTATTGATAGAAGATCGGCATGAATATTGGGTTCGGGATGACATGCCAACACTTTAAACTTTTATAAACAGTAAAATGTTAAATATATATATATATATTTGTTCTCATCTTGTATTGATAGAAGATCGGCATTAATATTAGGTTCAGGATGTCATGCCAACACTTTTAAGTTCTATAAACAGTAAAATGTTGTAGGAATTGTGGCTGACATGCGAATTTACCCGGAAACGTAGCACATTTTGTGACTGACACTTCACTTGAGTTAACAAAGAACTATGGTATTGGAAGAATAGGGTTATTTTAAAGATTTCTTTGACTATAGTTTTAAGATCTCAATAACATGAGGCTCCATATCAGATGTTTAAAAATCTGCTGCTCTGTATCTGTAGAAGTTTAGTTATAAACTTGGGTACATTTCTTTTTCCATTGTTAAATTATCTTTAGTTTCAATTATTCACAACTAAATGCTTAAGATAAAAACTCTCAGATGAGGATCATAGAAAATATTAATGTGATTTACTATGTTGTTATAATTTCCACACACATATATTCATAAAAGCTCGTATACATGTCTTGGTAACTGTGTCAATGAAACTATTTTATAGAATTATTATTGAATATTTTCGCAACTCTGTCAGTATATCGGCGCGAAAGAATATTGAAAACATCATTAACAAACTTCACTAGAAGTGGAGCAAATTTTCCTGCCTTTCCATGATTTTTAGGCTTACAGTTGATTACCTCATTCGAAAATATAGTGAGATTTTCAGTCAATCTTAAGTACCATCTTATTAATTATTTTATCAAGATGATCGAATTTTTTTTTATATATATTTAGCAAAGGGGGGGTGACTATTGCTAAGGAAAGTCACATTTGTAATCCCTCAAAGCCAAGAACAGTCTTGTAACTAGTGAAGATGAAGTCATAATTGATTCAATATTTTCATTCCACTAATTGAATTATTGTTCATATTACCATGTAATGAGCTATATTTCTAAAGCTGAAAGTGCAGTTGATCTGCCTAACATTGGTCAACTAATAGATAACACGTGTGTTTGGCATATAGGACATAGTTCATGTATTTGACATTTTAAATCCTGGAGTTTGCCAATACATCTGATGGCATACTCATTTTATTCTGGTTAGCTAAGCTAATTGTTTCATTAACTAGTTCAAATCAAGCATGTCTGTCAGCTGAAGCTACCAAAACATATGCGTACAACAGTGAGCGTGACAGGTTGATATGTAAATACTCAATTATCTCTATGAATGTCCATAAACCATAAAATGTATATTTCATAAGGGCAATGACTTCAAAAGCAATTCATTAACTTGCTGTGCTCTGGTACAGCATAAATTGTATGGTTTGAACTTAGTGTTCTGTGCATTTATGAAATAACTTGAATAAACTTGAAAGAGAAGTTCATTTGCTTTGAAAATGTTCGTAAAGTTCCAATAAAAGCATTTGATCCAACCAGAAAATACAAACATGTTGAGCATTTCATTTATTAAACTGTAGTTACACACCTAAATCTTCTCTAAAGCAATACCCGTACTTGTGTTTGTGTAGAACTACAAGGGTTATCGTTGCATACACGTCTATAATTTTGAATTGATAGACTGGATAGAGTAGCTAATTAATAGCACTCACAACCAAGTTTTGGGCTACTTTTCTCCGACTGAGTAGTGGTATTTAATCATACAGCGCATGTTTTACGACAATGAACCCTCGAACCCACAGTCTGAACATGCTAGACAATAGATCACGTTCGGTCATGAATTTGTTATAACTAGATATTTTATGAATATCTGTTACAAGTTTCACGATCTCCACTACGCATTTAGATAACATCGGAAGGATATTTATTTATTTCTCATTACGGTCACAGAACAAATGATCACTTTACAATCAAATGTCTACACAAAATAAAATACATAATTTAAAAAACAGCACGTGTGTAAAACATATATTTACAATTAAAAGGAATACAACGTTAACATTTTACACAATAAATAGTTATCAAGAAAACAGGGACTTGCCCTAAAATGACTAAATACCGTATCGGTGTCTATGACACCATCTTCATGAGTAACAGTAAAAGGAAGGTTGGGACTAATAATCATTTACGTTCCAAAACGCCAGCTAGGTTTATACTACCCAGAATTACAACACATCTATCCAGTATTTTATTATTTCTAGACTGGGCCAGCTTCCTTGTGTTATACGATATCTTTGTTTTTTTTTTTCAATTTCAATAGTTTCTCTGGTGTTCAATTCTATTATAAGTTCTACCTATTTTATCAACTTATTCCAGTTTATAAAATGAGAGGTTTCCGCCACATGTTCTGCTAATATCCATTCATTTACTTTGTATTCTATTAGCACGTGTTTATGTTCTTTAATCATACATTCTAAATTTCTACACGTTTGGCCAATATAAGCTCGACCACAAGTACAAGGAATTTTATAAATCACACTATTTAATTTACAACGCGGAGAGAATGTTATTCTAAATTCTATGTATGTTTTTAATATATTACCTATTTTTATAGATAAGCTTTGAACATGTGGTAAACAAACTCTCATGT
>NW_013665990.1:173432-203215 GCF_000517525.1 Limulus polyphemus
AACTTTTACATCACAATCACAAGTGCATTATTTAAGGCTCTAAACACATTTGTGGAAAGGTGATAGTTTTTTGTGCCCATGAATGACAATATCTATTTTGTGGTGGTACTGTCACAGAAAATGGCTTTCTATAAGCAGAAAGGGCAATTGCTTCATTTAACATGTGACTAAAGATACTTTTCAACCCACCATATTTTCTGATAGTATAAACGTATAAGTAACCTATCATTAAGTCACGTAAATTACGTGTATTGCGTTTATTATTGTTTATAGCACATTAAATAAGTAGAAAAAATAATATTTTATTCCGTATTGATTTTGGTATACTTAACGAATTATATCTTTTACTTATCTCTATAATATGTTAATATAATTTCATTTTATTATTAGTATGCTCAATAAAGATTAAAAGTATTTTGGAAAATTTTAATGTTTTGTATATCAAAAATTTAAGACTGGTTTGGTTTGAATTCCGTTCAAAGCTACATAAGGGCTATCTGAGCTAGCCGTCCCTGATTTAGCAGTGTAAGACTAGAGGGAAGGCAGCTAGTCATCACTACCCACCGCCAACTCTTGGGTTACTATTTTCCCAACGAATAGTGGGATTGACCGTCACCTTATAACGTCCCATGGCGGAAAGGACGATCATGTTTTGTGGGATGGGGAATCGAACCCGCGATTCCTTAGATTGCAGGTCGAGCGCCCTAACCACCTGGCCATGCCGGGGCCAAATTTATGACATGAGCATTGAAAAAGGAAAACGAAAACAGACGTACAAACAAGTAATTCACATCTGGCAATATACTTTAATCTAAATAAATTGTCAAAAAGACATTACATGATATCTATCAAAGCTATTTAGATTAGGCATGTTATTATAATATTTCACTGCACTTTTAAATAATTCTAGCAACCAATCAAACGACAAAACGCAGACAAAAATTCAGAATTAAATTTAAAGAAACAAACATTATTCTACAAGTGGTTACGCATGCCTGACATAAAATTATTTTTTTCATAAATGTTTCACAAAATTAAGATCTTATTTGATGGGTGCGAATATCATTAGATCATTAAACATAGCTAAATAAACATTGAATGAACAATTCCAAATTAATTCCGAGAATAGTAAAATCATTTCACAATTAAAATTCTGAAAATAAAAGCCGAGATTGAATACTGTTTGGAACAAGAGTATGGCTTGGTCCTGCGGTAGAGCTCTTGATATCGCAACTGGCGAGCCGGGTTTGAATCCGTGCGGTACCACAAAATACATAGTATTTTATGCAATTTGAGCTGTATGTGCGTTATAAGAATAACAGTCAATCTGTTAGAGTGCACGTTGGGTGGGATGGTGTTGCTGACTGGCTGCCTGTCGTCTGTCTGGTTAGTAGTTCAAAAATTAGGGACGGTGGTAGATAATATAATCTTAGTATCCTTGCCATAAGTATAAAAAATACTGTTTTGATCTAAATAAAACTATTATTAGTCTTTCTCTGTTTATATTTATCTCTTGATTTAAAAATGCAATGACTCTAGACAGTAAATTTGTCAAAATATTATTTTTGCCCCACAGATATAGAAAAGTATATTTTCTCTCGGATATCCGGACAAAAATACACAAGATACGCTAGCGATCCTTCATTTTCAACTGCTATCTAATTAGCCAAAAAAACCTACTGCTAACGTTTAATCAGCCAAAAAAACCTACTGCTAACGTTTAATCAGCCAAAAAAACCTACTGCTAACGTTTAATCAGCCAAAAAAACCTACTGCTAACGTTTAATCACATTAATTAGCCAAAAAAACCTACTGCTAACGTTTAATCACATCTAATCAAATAGTGAGATTTGATTGTTACTCTCGTAATCCTATCACAGCCCCAAAGTTCAGATGTAATAAACCTACTGCTAACGTTTAATCACATCTAATCAAATAGTGAGATTTAATTGTTACTCTCGTAATCCTATCACAGCCCCAAAGTTCAGATGTAATTTCTTTTGTGGCAAAATGACTCGAACCAAGAGCCCTCGGTTCCATAGTCCACCATACTAACCACTAAGGCAACGCTTCCTTCACCCAATATCAAAAGGAATTAACAGAATAACAAAATCTCTTTTTAGCTTTATTTTCGAAACATATTTTAGCAGAACATAAAAAGTGCTTTATTTAAACGATGAAGCCCTATAAATGGTGTTGGATTTGTTAGCTTGTTATTTTTACATAAAAGACAATACATCTTTTGAATATCACAATGTAGTTACATTTATAAATATTCTTATCATTTTCTGTGTGCGAATTTTAAACACGCGATACATGTAAATAAGGTAATTATTGTTAAATAATTTGAGGGTAGATATGTATAAGGTTTTCAATGCAATTCGTCTTTTATATAGCTAGTAACCTGGATAAGTTATTTTTCTATGCTCATACGTACTTTACTTTACTTTTTCTTTCCTCATTTGTCTTTAAGTGTTACGGGGAGATAGAGTTTCCATTTCAAAGCAAGGTGAGAGGCGTGGGTCAGTGTAAAGCTGGGTTTATTCAAAGTCACAGTCACGCCATCGATCCATCTGCTCGCGCCACTGGTTGGTTGGGCTACATTCTTACTATGTGGCCAAACCACTTTATTCTTTGCTTCTCAAAGTATTCGCTGATTGGGGTTGTTCCAACAATTTCTCTGACCTTTACATTTCTTACCTTGTCTCTTCTAGTTATGTTAGCAGCTTTCCGTAAGCATCTCATCTTGCTGGCTGAAGCTGTTACAACCATTTCTCTGACCTTTACATTTCTTACCTTGTCTCTTCTAGTTATGTTAGCAGCTTTCCGTAAGCATCTCATCTTGCTGGCTGAAGCTGTTACAACCATTTCTCTGACCTTTACATTTCTTACCTTGTCTCTTCTAGTTATGTTAGCAGCTTTCCGTAAGCATCTCATCTTGCTGGCTGAAGCTGTTACAACCAGTTCTCTGACCTTT
Source organism: Limulus polyphemus (assembly GCF_000517525.1). Taxonomy (NCBI): domain Eukaryota; kingdom Metazoa; phylum Arthropoda; class Merostomata; order Xiphosura; family Limulidae; genus Limulus; species Limulus polyphemus. Next base: position 176,410 of record NW_013665990.1, read on the forward strand.
ACATTTCTTACCTTGTCTCTTCTAGTTATGTTAGCAGCTTTCCGTAAGCATCTCATTTTGCAAGTGATGATCTTCCATTGTTGATTTTTATTAAGAGTCCAGGTTTGACATTGGTAACATAGGGTTGATACAACATGGTGTTAATTAAATGATACTTTATTTTAATTGGGATTGTTGGGTGTTTCAGGACAAGTGTTAGTTGGTAGTTTACATTGTTCGCTTTTTGTATTCTTGTTTCGACTTTTCTATCTGTTCTTCCGTTTTCTGTGAAAATACTTGGATTTGAATTCATTGACTTGTTGCAACCTGGTGTTATTAATATTTACGTTTAACTGATGCGATGTTCTACTTACTAACACAACTTCTGTTTTTCTTGTGCTGATTTTCATATCGTACCTTCGGCAGCTGCTGTTGAGGCTACTTGCATAGTTTTGTAGTTCTTCTTCACTTGGATGTATCGAACTTTGATCATCAGCAAAAAGTAATACGTTTAAAACTTCTGGATTTGGATTTGAGTCTTTGGTGATCTTGTCGATATAAATGATGAATAAAAGAGGGTATAAGCTACAGTTTTGTCTCACCCTAGATGATACTTGGAACCAGCTAATAAGGCCAGTGTTCTAGGACTTTTGCGTACATCTTGCCCACACTACTAAGGATGGAAATGTCTCTATAAGAGCTGCAAACTTTCTTACTTCATTTTTTTCCAGATTTCTACCACCACAGCTCTTTCACAGTCTTCTGGAACTTTTCTCTCTTTCCATGCTTTATTAAATATTCCTATCAACCTCCTGACTCCTATCTCTTCACATGCTATAACCTACATATTTACATATTCTGTCAATTATGGCAATATTAGTATACTCAATTTTAATGAAAATTAAATATATTTTGGTATGAACAGAAGAATTAAACAAATAGTATTTATACTATTTTGTAAAAGTAGGTAAGCAATAAAAGGATATTATACAAAGATTGAGTACATTATAGTAAAATGATTTTGGAACCTCACCACGTTGTTATAATCCATTTCGCTATGGCTGTGCATTTTCATAATAGCTCTGCGGCATACTTTTGCAAAAGGCTCTGTTATAAGATTTCCATATCCAAAGCACACCACTGTTTCATGCTGGTTTCTATAATTTATCTAGTATATGAAGACAACGGTTTCCGAGTGTCTGTTTGAGCAGTCCAATCTGATAGAAATCTATAAGTACTGCATTTGGCTACTTTATCATCATGTCTTTGTATAGAATAGCACAAATAACCATTTTTTTTCTACAGCTTCTTGAAGTATGTGATGGTCGAATAGATATGTGGAGGAAACAATTGTGTACACGTGACTTGTGTACTCTTCCAGACAGAGATCCTTTATAATGATGTTGTTTAGTGTTGCCTGTAACATGTGGACAGCTTTTTCCATTGACTTGTGTGTTCATGAATTTTCCCTTGTTACAAGATAAATGCTGCACTTTGGTTACCATAGTTGAGAATACAACTTGCTACAGGTCTCTTTCTGGTCTTGATGTAACATGTTAAACTATATTCCTTTATTTTACAATGCCGTTAAGCACAATGATTAAATATTACTATCTTTGAAAGTCTAAATACCCGATTTCAACATATCTTTATAATCTGAGTGTTTAAATATTTTGCATCAGCAATGTTTGTTACATACCCTTCTCAATAGCAATCAATATCCGGTAGCATCAATCTACCTATTAAACTCAAACTATATCAAAATGTAATTCTGATATACTTCATTTCACCACGAACTTATATCGGTTGTGATTGTCACGTGACTTGCTGATTTGTATATTCAAAATAATTTTAACTTAATGTACTCATCCCTTTATATGTGTGGATTTCGTACTTATATGTTCCAAACACATCTCATTTCTTTGATTTTTTTTTGTTGCTTGAAGATTTATGAATTGTGTGTTGAATGGTTGTAGTTAATCACCAAGCTACATAATAGGATATCTGTGCGATGTCTACCACTGCTATTGAAGCCTTGTTTTTAGCTTTATTAGTTCACAGACTTACTGCTGTGCCACTGGGAGACATAAACTGTCAGAAGTAATGCTTTAGCTATGTAAAGTTTGAAATTACTTAACGTCAAAAATTATTGTAAATATTCAGTGTTGTGAATTTTTCAGCATTGATATTTTTGAAAGTTTTACTCAACTTTCAAAGAGATAAAGCAAAACAATAAAATTATTAAAAAAAAAGATATAATACCTTGGCACAAATGGAAGTATTATGGGCATTTGAAAATTTCCTAATTAAGTCAAACATTCACGTAACTACTTGGACATACATAAGATTCATTATTCTTCATTGGACAGACATAAGATTCATTCTTCTTCATTCTCTTTAGGTGTAGAACTAGCCTATTATGTTCTGTCTTCAGAAAACAAACAAATTTAGATGTGTCAATTTTGCTCAGATTTTTTATATAACAGATTCAAATCATACAAAACATCTACAAGATGAAACTTATCCTTTTCAACTAATATCTGTTTAGTCTACAAATAAACAGCCACAATTACTTGGAGATCTTTTGCATATAATTCGTATATGTAGTTTTGTTTTACCAGATTATTCTCAAACCTAGTAAACAGTTCATGACAGTTTTTGATATAAAACTATCAAGGTGTGTTTAAACTATAACTGTAAAACTGATTTATACACAAATGTTGCTGTTATAAATACTCTTTTATTTGTTATCCGAAATGCTAATTTGTTTGTGAGCTGCTAAAAATGTTTTGTAGTTGTATAGTGAAATATAGGGTACAGAATTATATAATAACTGCTCCACATTCAGTCTCAGGATAGATTAGCTGTTAAAGCTAAATATTTAGATTTTACTCTATTCATAAATATTGCTTGTCAGTTAAAATCAGTTATTGGTGATTATCCAACACATACACCTTCGTACATTACCTATCTTCTAGTATAAAACACTATTTGAAATGGATAGGTGTCATTAAGGGCCTAAATGGCCTACTTCATCACAAAACAGTAAAATGAAATGAAAATGCAATGTCAATGACTGTAAGCGATCTTGAACATATCATCTGTCATAAACAATAGCATAAAGTCATACTGTAAACGCCAAGTTAATGGTATCATGCTCTAAGCAGGTATAAGAAAATTGCTAAATTTGATTTGGAATAGTCCTATGTGGAGTATGAAATGGAATTAATATTTGCCAAAAAAATAAAAAATATGCATATTAATGCTTTAGTTTGTGATAAGTTTCAACTGCGTGTTGAAAATTCAAAGGGCAAAACGTTAGTAGAAATGGTGGGCAATACACAACAGATTGAAAGAGGTTGGCGAGGTATGGTAGGCGATTCTTTCTTTGCCACTCTGCAATGGTTTGTGCTTTCTCTGTCGGATGCTGTTTTGTTCCTTCTTTAGATTATCTAGTATTTCATATTTAATATATATATATATATATACAAAACTTCTTTGATATCACTGAAATCCCGATAAACAGTAAGTAAATCTCCCTTTTTTAAACCGTTTCTTAAATTGTTTTATGTTTGAAATAATATTTACAGGACGGAGACATAATTTTCTTTAATAAGATAAAATTAAAAACGCTAAAGACGACGATAATCGGTTTCACAACTTCCTACATCTCTCTCCATCAACAAAAATATAAATTTCATACCTGCGACAATTTACCGATATTCAGCTGACACTATTCTATAGCCGCAATTCTCCTGGTGTTTTGTATCATCAAAAATTTATGTTGGCTAAAGTTGTTCCCAGGCTGTTCTTGCCTTAACAAAAAGGAGATAAACAACAATGGATCCTAGTTTGAATCAGTATCGTTTATGGACTTAAATGTCATTGAATTTGCAAATGGGAGAATAAAAATAGAAATCCTTAAATAAATCCAAGTCTTATTCTGAGTTTTCTTATATTAGAGATTATGAAAGTAATATTTGCACTTTGTGCAGTCTATTCCATCCAACACTTACCAACACAAAAGTGTAAAAAAAAACTTTGAAAGGACAAATGTCACTTTTATTACGATCAAATGAACTGCAGGAAAGATGAGCAAAAGAAGACAATTTTTACAGCAGCTGTATGACATAATAGTAAAGATGTATTGTCTCGTTTTTCAAGGGCTACCTTTATCATTTCAAATGGGGAAAGTTGTATAGTCAGGAACATCTCTTACATACGTCATGTGGCATGGAAATCCTATTTCCTATGTATTTTCTATAACACAGCGTCACTTGTCAGCCCACATGTGGCTAGTCAAAGCAACTCAGAGATTAAGGACTCACAATGAAATGCTATGCTTATGGATTCTGACTTATGATCATTAGACTTCTACCGTCACCAGGACACATCCTTACCCTTTTAACTACCATGCAAGCAGCATGCTGATGATGCAACAAATGAGAACCGTGGATTTGTTAATGAGAGTGATGCTGATTATGCTGCACATTACAGAGCATTTGGTAAATATGTGTTAATAAAGTCAACCACAGGAAATACTCAGTAATAATAGATACTTATCATTCTTCTTATATTTGCTGTTTTAAAGAATTCAAATCCTTCCCCTGCCGAAACGTCGCATAGGAGGAGCTGGTACTTGAATCCTGTTTTAATGACACAGAATGGTATGATAATTTTTGTTAAGAATATAATATGTAGGAATTATTGAAAATTCTGCCTAGTTTAAGTTATTTACAGATAAAAGACAGGTGTATAGAAGCCCATCATAAAACGGTTATTTTTGAAGGCATATGTCCCAGTTGATGCTTTTGTGCTTATTTGAGGACCAATCCACCTGCTTCTTAGCTTTTCACGTGACGACACAACAACGTTTCTCACTTTCGTTAAATGAAAAGTCATGTTTCTATGAAAGCTCCATACAAACCGATCATGAATCTATTTTATGCACAAAAGGTTAAACCGTCTTTCAGTTATATCATTTTGAATAGATGGTGATCTGTTAAAATAAAAACATACTTTTTTTGTGAGGGAGAAACACCAATGTGTCAAAAAAGAATGTAACATTTCTTTGTCTTCAAACGTTACTGAATATATTTTCAATATATAAATTTTATGTTGCTTAATAAAATAATATAGTACGTTATTATATAACATGTTACCTTTTATTTAACAAATACATATTTTTAAATCACTTGATGAGTACTCTTGTTAATCACATGTCTTAAATTAGTGAAAACCAAAGTTATTATTTTTCATTCCGTTAGTAATAAGAATCGAAAACAAAATATTAGAAAGTATTTTTTTTCTAAATGTTCAGAAAAAGTAAAAATTGATAACCAGAGCGATTTCAATATACGCTCTTTTCTTTCTAGATAGCAAAATTATGTCTTTAGATTCATGTGCTATCAATACTAAAAACATGAAAAAGCAATGACATATGTTTAGCAACTGGGACATATTGCACAGATGTAAATGAAAACTGATTCAATTAACCAGGATAACATGCAATACGTGTAAATGCAACATTATTAGCATACATGTAGACATATCGTATAATATAAAGAAAAAAGTAGATCACTAATTAGATATATATATACAATTTTTCTATTCAGTAGTTAAGACCACCCAAATATTGATATTAAGCAAAATAAGTGATTTTGCGATTGTTAGACAAAATCAAAATTAGCCCATTTGTCATATTATTATTATTTATATTATTGTTTCGCAAGTCTATAACAAAATCGGTTGAGTATTTTGCACTAAAACCTAAATAGATATAGTCTATGGAACGCTGCAAATGCCCATAACCTAATTAAAAATTCGTCATTTTCTATTGAAAGTTGATTTACGTGGTTATAAGTACATTATTGATGCGATGTCGTTCTGAGCGGCTGCTTTTGCAATCGACGCGTTTTATGCGCATGTTTACACTACACTTCAGGCAAAAAGCCACCTGGATCAGTAAATAATTACTTTTAAAGACACCAAGCTTTATTTAAAGCGATGTTTTATTTGAAAATTCTGCTTTTCAACTGATAAAATTTTATATGCGCTTGGTGGAGGTTCTGTGCATTAAAAAGCCAACATAAAAGATAATTAAAAATTGATTATTTAAAATCTCAAAATAGGGATCACAAAAAAGTAAGCAAACAAGGCTGGAGACCTACTGCTGACGGTTTGCTCAAGCTACAAATTCCTTATATGACTCAACTATAAAATCAGTTCAAGTGATATCTACTATTGCATTGGATCGCACAGGTATTTTACAAAAACTGAGAATGTAGTTTTAAACTTTTCTAAATCCTTCACTTTCTACCATAAAAAAATCTGGTATTTTCGTTGCGTGCGCATCAGGTGGAAACCACAAATCGTGTAATTTCTAACGCATAAATTGGAAATTGCCACTTGAAAGGTTCCCCATTTTGCTATGTCGTTAGTCGACTCGCTATTGTTCATCATTACTCGAGTTTGCTGTCTCTACGTGGATTTTCACGACTATATTTTAGCAAGTTTTTAACACTGAACGATTACCATAGTAGATTTCCCTACTCAGACGGCGTGGGTGATTTTTTGTACTGTTCCTTATACTTAGCTGAAATCATAAGTGCGTATTCAGTATTTATTACCACTGCATATATCACTATTTCATATAGCTATTGCTATATTTAAATAGTTGGTATTAAGGTAGCAGTTGTAAATGTTGTCGATCATTTTATGGAACTATAAAAACTCAACTATAAATCATCTAAGATAATTTTCTAATCAACCGACCTTTCTCCATAAATTTAGATAATATAGCGCAGTTCCTAAAGCATTTAAAGTGAAATTACTTATTAACACCACACAATATCATATATCACTGTATAAATAAATATAAAATACATAATAACATTAACGACCTATATCAAAAGATAAATATTATAACAGACAATAAAGACTCTATCAAGATACTCACAGCAATTCAAGCATGCATTTACTGGAGACATTCACATAAAGAAACTAAAATGGCTCATCCATTCTAACAAAGAAGCCTCCTGACATTATAGACAAATCTAAATGCACTATAATACACTTAACGATCACTAACAGAATCTGAAGAAAGTGTACTACGTAAATGACTAAACTTTGCCGTAACACATAACAAAATACACACCTTAGATGCAGTTACAATCACAAAATACACAACTTATAGTCTGCTAGAAAAATAATGATAAAAATAAAATCAACAGCTCAAAAACCAATGAAATTTATTCCCACTATGATACCACTCTGTAAAACAAACTGTGCTCAGAAACACCATCATAACAATTGTACCAGAAGACAATTTAACGACTGACAAACGAGGAGTACTTCATCAAACTTCAAATTGTAGTTGAAGAAGGTAACTTCACTACGATCAAGTCTAATACAACCCTCAGTACAGAGAAGAAAATTAACCAAGTCCTCAAAAAACATCAGAACTAACTTTGAACAGAAATAGCCAAACGGCTTTCAATAAACACAAAACCATCTAAGGTTTACTTCATAAACTGCAGAGATTCATCATGTTACCTCTTACCTAGATATTAGGTATATATAATTTCACCATTAACAGGTAAAACTTCCCCATTTGTTGATAACTCAGCTAACGTTCTAGAGATTGAAAAAGTAACCTTCCTTTTTCCTTTCCTTTTTGATTGTCCTTCGAATCCGACGATGACATTAGTTGTGCACATCTCGATAACTCCGCATGTGTCTCTGCAGCCCAAAATTGGATCCACACAGGCGGTTACAGGAAAAGCATGAGAATTCCGAAATCGAGATAGTAAAAGATGTTGCATTGTGGCATTTCTCTGTTGCAGCGTCGAGACGTTGTTGGCGGTCGTTCTCTAGTTTTGTGACGGCTTTGTTGATATATAAACACCAGGTGAGTGTAACCTTGACCAAGTCTTCCAGCTAGCGAGTCAATTCAGTCAATGACTCTTCCTCAGCGAGGGGTGATCTGCCAGCCGTGGTCAACTGGTCAGTTGTAGTTATAGAGCAGGCAATGTTTGGAGCACCTTTTCTTGCCCTCTCGCTTACAAGGGTGAGAATTGCTGTCCTAAAACGGACTGCCTCGAATACTGCTGGATTCTTCTACTGCCCTAGGTACAGAGAAGAATAACCACTTGTTCGAGGGCCGACTAGGTGCAGGTTCGTGGCTACAACTATCAGCGGTCACCTCCACCTTTCGCTTCGCCACTCACCATTCGTCTAAAGTATTATAAAGGAAAATGAGAATGCTGGTGTGTTGCACAACGAAACTGTGCGTGAGAACTCTTATATTGGGAAAACCGTTGTACAGGAGCTGTCCCACTCTCTCGGTCACGGTAACTGTATAAGACACAATGGTCAACTTCGACGTATCCAACCTAATCCCTTTAATGAACCATCTCCTAACACACAAGAAACACTCAGCCAACAGCATGAAAATGACAGAAATATTAAGGAACGCAGTCAACTGAAAATATCTACAATAATATAAGTCGTAACCTTCTTCTAATATGAAGATAAATACTACTAACAACAAGAAGGCCTTTTCACTTCGTTACCTTTACATGGAACATTTTGAAATTAATGCCCTCAAAACGACCACCGTACGCCTCAAGATTTGGCTCAGATATTTTGACTACACATTCGTGATATGGTCACGCACTACAGACAATATTCAAGAATTCTTGAACCGTTTAGATAGACAACATCCCGCCACACAATTCACAATGAAAACAGAAAAATATAATAAACTCCCATTCCTTGATGTGATGGTTACTGATTATCAAGACACATCACAGGACTTTACAAGAAACTGACAGATATGGGTAAATTTATTTACTATAAATAAAACCACCCCAACATTGTAAAGTCAGACGGAGTAGACTGCCTACTTTCCAGAATAAAGACTTGTACTACTGAAGAAATAAGAAGATGAAAGAAAATCGCATCACTACCAACCCTATTTAGTGGTAGATACCCGGAACACTTACCAAAAAAATAAAAAACACCAAAAATGAATACGAAGAAAATTGCAGATATATAGACATATTCACAGAGGCATCTGTGAAAACACACAGAGAATATGTAACCAACATAAAGTTAGAACAGTATTCAGAAGCTAATACACACTACGATCGCAGTTATTACATACCATATTACAGAGGCATCTCTGAAAACACACAGAGAATATGTAACCAACATAAAGTTAGAACAGTATTCAGAAGCTAATACACACTACGATCGCAGTTATTACATACCATATTACCTAAGGACTCAATGAAGAGGAAAAACACCTTTTAAACCATCACCTGTGAATTTGGATTCCAATACATTGGAGAAAAAAGAAGACCAACAAAAGTTAGCATTCAGAAACACAAATATAACCCATTAATTTATTCATTTGAATTTTCTCGTTAAAATCTCAAATGTTGTGGTTTTGAATGGCTAATCTTAATTTTTATAGTACCATTAATCGATCTAGATGCAATAGCCCGTCATGCCAGAGAAGAGAACCATACGATAAATTGATACAATGCTAAAATGAATCACGCTTAAAAAAAGAAAGATAAAAGAAGCCACCTACATCCACTAACTTATAAGAAATCCAGTCAACCTAGTACAGAAGTCAGCAAAGTCTGTACACCCCTTGTAAAACATTCAAATAGTTAATTGATTCAAGATCTGAATGGTGGAGACATCAATTAGTAGGTAACACACCAAACTTCCATCAAGAAAATGAATCTCGGCCACTACCAACACAGAAAATAGCTCTTCTCAGGACTATTTTAAGACGACAACAGATTAGCAACTGAAAGGTAAAATAAAACTAGTTAGAAATAAGTAACTAGTAAGTATTTAATGAAAGTCTCATTTTCTGAGCAAAGTACAAAAATACAAAACATCTAGTTTTAAAATGTACGAATTTGAAGTCCTATTGGAAGTGTCGCTAATAATGCATCATAACACAAAGATGCAGTTAAACAGAAGAGTAAGAGGTAGAACTTAAAGTCCTTAAATAGGCACCCAAGATGTAGGAATGATTGTTCTTTAAACTGGTGATTTGTTGTCTTTCGAGAATTTGGATCTCAAGTTGTTTTAGTTATTGCTGGGTGAAAAAAAAATGATGATTTGAAAAGGACAACTTTCAACCAACTTATGTTTTAAACAACAAATGTATTTTACTACACAGTAACACAAACTAGTATTTGTCAAATGTTGATACTTATATTCAATCTGTTAACCAAAATCGAAAGTAAGCAGATATCATTTGAATATTTTCAGGCAAACAGGGTTTCGATGTTCTGAAAGAGGTCTTCCTCTATTATTTGAAATTTTTTTAGATAATGTTTGAAATGTTTGCTTTGTTTTGGGCTGAATTTAAAGTACAGTTATTGTTATGTTACGTTAATGATGTGGCGACCTGGAAATAATATATTAAATAATATTAATTCTTCAATTCACTACTCTTGAAATAGAGACAAATGATTTATTACTCCTTTATACAAGTTTTATTAAAAGATAATGCAGATGGATTTTCAGTCAACATATATCTTATTTCCGAAGACGAGGAATCCACTTTCTTCATTACTCATTCAAGCCGTCTCCAACCATTATATATTTTATTTCTTCGTTTTCGAATATTGGTGCAAACTGCCTACACTAGCCGTCAATAATTTTGAATTGATAGACTAGAAGGAATGCAGCTAGTCAACAGCACGCCGTACTTTGGTTCCGGTTTTCGCGTCACTTTACTGTGAAAAACATCGCTTGCCGCCTTTGTGGCTCTGGGTACGTTCCAAGCGTTATAATTATATCTTACTAAAGACAAGAGTAGTCAAAGTGTTTGCGATGGGGACCCTAAACAGTGACCCACGTTGGGCCAACACCGTATACCATAAACTATTTTATCCTATGAACCTCAATACCCAAAACATTTTGCTTTATATACTTTTGTTCACGCTCCCCCCCCCCCCCGGTGGCTCAGCGGTAAGTTTGAGATCTTATAACGCTAAAAATTGGGTTTCGATACTCGTGGTAGGCAGAGCACAAACGACACATTCTGTAGCTTTGTACTTAACAAAAGATCAAACTTTTGTTAATTTGTCAATAAATATTTGTTCTGATCATATGGATTTACAAGTGGAATTGAACCATCTTAAAACCTTTGCCACTGATTTGAGATTTTCACCAAGCATTATCAAATATATTTTTCATCTTTTTTAATTGATATAAAATTAGTAGTCGTACTTGTCTAACTGATCACACTATTAAATGTATGTGTAAAAATTAGTTTACCAAATATTCCGAGTTTACCAACAAAAACTGATAACATTTTTGAAAACATTTTAATTGTAGAATTATGTATTCTCCTACCCCTTTTACCTACCTTTAAATATTTTTAAACTTTTTGAATAAAAATGGTAGTTATGGTGTAAGTTGTAATCGCCACCTTACTTAGATTTGAACTTTTGAACTAAAAGAACTTTTAAAATACAGACTTAAGGAACACCACTTAATTCTAAAGAAATATAATGTTGTGGATTCACATGTTTATTTAACTAGACGCGTAATCAGTGGGATCATATAGAACTTTTGGAAATGTTTCATAACAAATGTGATTTTTGTTTAGTTTAATATCCTATGAGCATGTTACATTTACAAAACATCTCCAGTGCCTCAGCTGTAAGTCTAAGGTTTTGTAACGGGGTGGACAGAGTACAGATAGCCTAGTGTTTCGCGTTGAGCTTAACAACAAAGAAACATTTATAAAAATATTAATACGATGAATACAAGTTTGGATCCAGGCACACTTAAGCTGGCAGTTGGTGAAATTGTATGAACTTGATTTATGTATATACAAGCTGACGTACCCGTCCTTTGTCCGGGGTATGAACTTTAATAAATGTATGGGTGGGTGTTATAATAAATAACACAAAAATTCTACCTTTCACACAATTTATTTATGACATAATATATTATTACAGTATTCATTATTACCTCACCAAACTTTTGTATAAAGTTTAAGAATTCAATATGTATATACTTAAAACGTGGTATATACTGTTTGATGGTCAGGGTAACTAAGTATGAGGAGGTAGCAGAAAACGTAGTAGCTGTAGGGGTGCTTTCAACACTCACTTCTTAATGTACTTCCACAGTGTTTCACGTGATTAATTAATAGACGGCCATTGTTCCGAAAAGTGTCTTATGGGCCGAAGTTGAAAGGTCACAGGTAAAAGTAGGAAGTTGGTATAAGTCGAGAAATGGCTCTTCATATCGACACTTCAGCTGAATTTTGCATAATTGCAATAGTGGCAGCCATGTTTTCATTGCATTCCTCAGTAGAGTGTGCTAGCGCACTCTCTGAGATACATAACGCGGTTGTGTGCCCTCGCCCACACTGTGTGTATGCCATGGTAGAAAAAAAATTAATAAAGTTTTTTCAGTGTCAGGACTTGGCGCCATCTATGAAAGTAGTTAACGTTAACTTACGTGAAAGATAATAATTGCTCAATAACAGCAATAATGGGGTAGAGGGCTTGTGAACCCCCATTATCATGTCCCTTGCCCAAACTATCATCCCACAATGTTTGACTGAGATTGGCCTAGCGACATTAGAGTTGTTATATAATGGATAAATAGACAGATACACATATCTTTCTGCTTTACATATATATATATATATAGTGCATTTTTACAATATTTATATTATTTGCTGTTTGTCGTGTATAATCTGCTAAACGGCAATTCCTACCCTAAGTTCTATGCAAACAGAAACTTCTAAACCCAAGAGGCATGTCACAATCCCGCTTCGAACTTTGTAACTTGTATTATTACTTTTGTCCACGTTCTAGGAGTTCTGGCTTAGCTTAACCTTTTTTATTTCATCAAAGGTTTGAATTTCCTTTCTCTTCTTTAATATATTGCTAAAGTATTCCAGTTCATGTCTAAGGAATTACGTGTATAACACACACATATAGTACTTACTAGTGAAACATGTCGTTTTTGATTCACATATTCCTTAATGGTTTATTGACCATTATGTCATGCATACCTTAGACAGAATCATTTCCGGGATCCATATAGCTAGCCTATTATTATTCGTTATGGATTATACACATTTCTAAAGAAGAGAAAAACTCAAGTGTACAGAACTCATTTTTATATGACAACAGAACGGCATGTAAAGTATTAGAAAAGCGGCAGCTGAAAGCTGCTTCATACCAAGAATTATTCTGTGTTGCGCAAGTTAAGAAAAGACATTTTCCAGCAGAAAGTCGGTCTACTTGTCATCCGACAAATAATCAAATACATTGAAAGGAGCTCATCAGTAAAGAATGAGACACTTCAGAAGAAAACAAGAGTTTTCTAGCATATTGTCGAAACATAAACGATTTCTGCTTCATGCCTGTTTCTTAAAGCAAACAAACTGAAGAAATCAGATAAAATCTGTCACTGAAACATGGAGTTTTTCCGCAACTCAACTTTCGTTTGAAGTGTTACATTAGCACTGCATACAAAGTTGTATTTGACTATGGTATTAGTATCAGAACTCGACTCTTCTTTCATTTATTTTGTGTATTTTAAACAAAACAAAGATAGTTTTCAAGTAATACACTTCATCAAGATTTGTTTGAATTATTAGATTTCTGTACGAACGTTAAACTGAAAAGACGTTAAATGTGCACGAAAACGTATGTACTTATAACCTGTCTCATATTTTAAAGTGAATGTTAACACAGTAGCTATTTTTAACCGTTATGTAATAGTTTGAATAAAGTTGACGTTTTCTCTCTTACGAATATTACTAGTGTTATATGAAATTGTGACGTAAAAATGATATACTTGGAGATATATCTTAGTGCAGTTTATTTGTAATTATGTTGATGTAATTGTTTACGCAATGGATTTTATTTTGTTTTATTCTATAAAAAATAAAATACATAAAGTTATATTAAAATCATAAATAACGAAATGAAGATGGTGTTAACACTACTTTTCTCATAACATTGTCGATGAAATTCACCAAATAAATTCCCAGCTACTGTTTAACAAAAACAGACTTGTTCACTAAAAACTACCAAAAATCATCTTTGTTCAACTCCTACACGGACGAAAATTTGTATTTTGTATAATGTTGAAACTATTAAGGCTACCTGTTGCCTTCCTTAATTTTCAACTACTGACCAGAGCATACTTTCAACTACTATCTACGCAAAGGGATTGACTGTCATTTTTATAACGCAACAACAGCAAAAAGTGCGGGGAATATTTTGTGTTGATTCCGAACCAGCTCTGAAATCCAGAACTAGTACAGAGGCCTGAATATAAAAATTTACATAGATATATTTAACTACAGTGAAAGCTATGCTCATTTTTGTTGATTTATATTATGTATTTACCAACATTAATAGTTGTAGTTCAATGAGCAAATGATAAAGAATTTAATTCTAAGGTAAAATATTATGTATAACATCACTAACTACAGATATACTTTATAGTTTTGATACGGTATAAACTGAAGTGCTGTAATGTGACCTGGTATATTTATACTGCTAGTGCTATTTATGTTATTATTTACTATTGCTAAACGTCCACGAGTACATGTTTGGGGTTGAACAGTATCAGCACTGCTGTGAAAAGTAGCATATAAAAATTGTACTCATTCTCCTTTCTATAGCACTGCTGTGAAAAGTAGCATATAAATGTTTGGGGTTGAGCAGTATCAGCACTGCTGTGAAAAGTAGCATATAAATGTTTGGGGTTGAACAGTATCAGCACTGCTGTGAAAAGTAGCATATAAAAATTGTACTCATTCTCCTTTCTATTTCGTAATAAAGACAATTATGGCTTATTCAGAGAGTCCCTTGAGAATTAACGAATAAGTCATATGTTAAAAAGCATTTTCTATGCTAATTTTACTTTATGAGCTCTAGATTGTTTCATTTCTTCAATTATAATCAACAAAAAGAAGTGTTTACCTTTTACCAAAATATTTAAATTAAAATTACAAAAACAATTAATTTTTACTATTTAAAGAAGCAGCATATGTTACACAGTATTGTTGTGCAGTCAAAAAACAACAACAACAAAAAAACAGCCATCCTAAACGTTTACAAAATATGTTTATCCCATACTTAACCAAGGAATTTCGAATCTCAATTACAATATATATAATTCTTTTAATTAAAAGATACTAAAACCCAATTCAAAAACAGGTCTGTTATGACTTTATACATTTATACACATTACTTTTAACTATGTACAGAACTAGTTAATTTAACGATGGAATAAAAGGTGGAGGCGTGTTACATAAAATCGAAGATTGTTTGTTTGTTTGTAGTTAAGCACAGAGCTACACATTGTGCTATCTGTGCTCTGTCCACCACGCGTATCGAAACCCGATTTCTAGGGTTGTAAGTCTGCAGACTAGTGTACACTTGTTATTAAACATAAGAACGTAATATAAATATTTTTGATAAACATCACGTGAGCTGCAAATTTATCTTAAGAAGTCCATTTCGGATTGAAAATCAGATTTGTAAAAAAAATACATCTTTCAGTTGGACTAGACGATGACAGATAAAAGTGTTTTTCGAATTTATCCCAACCCAGAACTGGCGGGCCAACAGAGGACAGCGCCATCTTTTCGGCGAAGAGATGTGATGGAACTTAAGGCAGTTGGTCTATAATAGAAGTGTAATTGTATCATTTCATGAAGACTGATATGTTTAGAAATTTCATGAACTGTAAAGGAAGGTTTTTGTTTCAAAGGAGTAAAAACAGTTAATAACGGTAGGGAGAAGAAGATCATGCACCTATATTGATAAATATATGAGATGGTCAGCTGGCGATAAGAGTTTCCTCAGAGGATGGGCGGCCTGGCCGAACACATTTTAAAATAGTATATGTTGAGAGAAAAATATTGTTTAACATAATTGGCGCAAAGTTTGCGTCGATGTAAAAGTAAATAAAAATGTTATTTTATCATAGAGCTTCCTTGTAATTTTTGAAGGCTATGCTAACCAAAGGCTAACCAAAAAATGAGTACAAAATGTAGGAGAAGTGGAAACCTAGACAGTATGACCATATTCGATACATGGTCTGATAAAGTACTTATACGTATACAAAAAGAGGTAAGGATTTAGAAACCCATAAAGTTTCTGTTAAGCATCGTAACAGACTGAGATATTGAGTGACCTTGTGATTGAAATCTGCCATCTGGGTTTTCTAACTGAGCTTTTTATCGAAGATAACTCCTATGTATTTAACTGTGTCACAGAGCTAAATGGAGACATCATTGATGTCTGACATTAAATTGCAACCAGTTGCAACATGGGCGAAAATTTTGTCTTTTTTTATGACCAAAAATGATCTTGACATTATGGCGTTGAAGATAAGACGCTACTGACAACTAAAAACTTACAAGATATTGCCCGCAGTCTGAAGAGTTTTATTGAGCATAGCCTTACAGGCAGTCCAATAGCAGTATTATCGGCGTTTTTATATAATTGAACGGAAAACATCAATTTAGACACACCAGCTACATAAAGTATATATATATATATATATAAACAGGTGAAAGAACTGAGCCTTCAAGAACTTAAGCATAAAACGTTTAAGAACCGAGATACAGTCCTCTGAAGAGTACTAGCTGCACGTCTTCCACAGATAAATGAGTTGATAATTTAGACGTAAGTAAATGGTAAGGTTAAATTTCGACACAGAGATTAAATCATTATTCCAGACAGAGCTCAAAGCTCATTCCAAATAAAAAAGTAACCCACAAGAAACCGTGTTATTAACCAAATTATTTGAAATAGAAGCGTGTTATTATCGAAATGACTTGAGATAGAGCCCAATAATTTTAGGACTTGATCCATCGTCAGTATATGTGGACTAAATCCAACCCGGGTGCACTTCAAAAACTGATGATGTACAAGAACTCTAAGGAGTCTTTGAACTAAAATATGAAGGAGGTGAATGTACAGGGAATATTGAATGTACACTCTGTAGTCTTCAGATTCTACGTAACCAGTTTTAGGAAGGATAAATGTCAAGCGGTAAGTCTGCCATGTGGGAAGTATTATAGTCAGGATCACCTTCTGAAAATGACACATAATACTATTTGGTAGGGTATTCAGGAGGAGGCATGAACTTTCTTTGGACGGTAAATATTATTATCCAGTTAGTTTCAAAAGCTATTATGATTGTGTAACAAACAGGTGGTGATGAAGTTAGTGAGTAGAATATGTAAGTGTAGGAGAATAGGAGGAAAACAAAAAAGTGCATAAAGATCCTTGGTGGGAATATATATATATATTTTAAATGGTAGGCTATTCAAAGTGCATGTAGTTGATCATACTAGTATGAGAAAGCAGAAATCTAAGCTACATGCCCAGACATCCAATAGGATCCAATGAAGAGTATACAAGTTCTCAACCCCTAGAATGTTCCTTCGAAACACCAGAGGAATTGAAGACATCGAGTGAATTTTGCCAAATAATTTACATCTAGTCCTACCAAGTGAGTTAAATATAAAAAATGACAATATTTGACAACATCAGATATCTGAATTGGAACTTCACCTAGGGTAAGAGAAAACAGAGATGGGTTGTTAGATGGACGGCATTTATAACACATGGGACAAAATGAAATGGAACGTGTTTTGGTCGCATTAAGAGTAAGGTGTCAATGATGGTATCAGACTAGAAATTTTTTGAAAGCAGCTTGAAGGACTTGTTAAAAGTAACAATAGATGAACAAACAGTTACCGAAGAGGTATCTTCAGCATTTTGATAAAGATAATGAAGGAACTGAGGTTGATGCATATCCTCTACTTAAAGATTATAAAGAAAAGTAGAGAGTACTGAGCCCTGAGGGTCTCTGACGTGTTGAGTGAAATACGGGAAAGAGTAACAATTGATGAAGATAGCAGCACAATCACCATCAAGGAATTAATGAATTATTCAGATATGATAATGTAAAAAAAACTCATAGTTTATCATTCAAACCCTGGTGCCAAACTAAATCAAACCCTCTTTCGAAATCAAATTAAAGAAGGCGTCTGTTTGTATTTTAGTGATTAGAAAGAATGTTATACAATGAAAGAAGTTGGTCCAGTGTAGATAGATGTGGACAGAATACGGCTTGAGTATTAGACAAGAGGTAACGATCTGAGATGAAGACGTGTAGACATCGTACAATTATTTGTTTAAAAGTCTTGTTGAAAATGCTAATAAAGCTGATTGGATGATGCGAGATCATAGCAGAAGGTGACTTATCAGGTTTATGAAACAGAAAGAAGGATCTTCCAGATAATTGAGTAAAAGTCAGCTCAAATGAGAATATTGAAGAATGTCACTCTGAAAAAAAAGGAATCTTACAGTTGCATGTTGAGAGAGCCATTAATTGACACCACCAAGAGCAGGGCTACATTACAGCAGCTCTTCGAGACTACTCATGTATTACTAACAGTGATGGATTAATTTAAGGCACGTTCTTTAAAAGAAAGTACTATCAAGTGAAAAGAATAAGCTGTGAGTGAGAGGATGTCACTATAGTATGTATGGTCCGGAGAATGATTATGAAATACTTGCAAGTTTCCATAATAAGAAATAAAATTAGAAGTCATTTCTAGAGAAGAAACAGGTACTGAATGGTCCAAAAGAGTTGAATATGAAGGTGAACTGATACGTGAATAATTTGAACTCGTACCCAATTGGAGAGGAGGTAGTGAAGTGTAGAAGCCGAGTACAGATCTGATGCCATTTACGACTTTGACTATGTGCAAAACGTCGTCATTGGCATCATATTTATATTGTAAAAGTTTTATTGAAACGCTATTTACATATTCAGTATGAGACGCTATAAAAGCTACGGTTTAAACGCCGAAAGCTGGTGAAGGATTAGAAATTAAAGGTATCTAAAAAAAACCAAATACTTTTATCTCTCATCGTATAGCCCAACTTAAGAGTTATGGTATTGAATGAAAGGCCTCTTGAGCAGTAACAAGACAGATCTGAAATGTTAAGTTTACACACCTCTGATTTCAAATCCAAATTAGACAAATGGAAAGAAATGTGAAAAACAACAATTACATTTTACGTGATTTTGATCACGTAACTTGGATATATTGCTTTCTAACTGTTTTCAGTGTTTAAACTATAATTAAGTAACACAACCCTTTTAACAATAAAATGTTTGATGGATTAGACTTATACAATTAAACTCCCATGGTATGTTGTTTGTTTTCTAATCTGGGGCGAAGCTTTAGAAAGGGTTATCTGCCCACTTGTCTTCACGAATCTAGAATTGATAGACTGGAGGCTTTCTAACTGAATACTGTGATTTGACCATCACACTTATACTATAACCAAAGCTCCAAAGTGAAAAACCCATTTTTGTTGCAACGGAACGCGATCTCAAATCCTTAGATTCATGGTCAGGGCAGATGTTTTGCTGGTAATAAAATAAATTTAAAATTTAGTTTTAATTTTTAGAATTACTTTACCAACTCAAAAATAATGTTCACTACATTAAGTAAATATGGTAAAGTCAACACAATTTAATCTACTTACCTTACGTGTATATTTTATATTCCCAGAACAAATATTATGAAAAAATAAAAGTTACATATATATATATATATATACCTGAAATTGTGGGATTTATTTTTTAAAACCTATATACATGCTGCAACGTAAAAAATGTCATTAAATATATGTAAGTCATGCACAGCATACACCGATGTAAAGAAATAAGTATTGAAAACAAATGACAATCACGAAATTATCCCTCATTATTCCAGTATACTTTCATGAATACCAGCTAACTGACAAACATCAATTATTTTATACATACACACAAAATGCTACTTCATGTTAAAAGAAACAAAAAAAAGTGGTCAAATTATACTTTATGAATTAAAATTATTAACAGTTATTAGCGTAACTTTAGTTTATCATCATAAGCAGTTGCTAGGTTTATGTTAGTTACTTTTATTTTAACTTATGCAGTATAATGTTCTTCTCTCTTTTTTGTTTTCACAGCACTTATTCTATTTTGTATCATTTTGAACATCATTTACACTCAGAAACTTATAGACACTTACATAAATAAAAAATAACACATTGCACTGAAAGGAATATATTTAGGTTGTGGTAACACGTGGACCGACATACTACACAACTTTTTACTTGAAATCTAGAAGTCTTGCATAAAACGTAGAACTGAATTACCTAACTTCTTGTCGTTTGGTAATTTAGTGGTAAGCTTAAGGGCTTATGAAGTTAAAACTGAGGGTTAGATTCTTGTGGTGGGTACAGCACAGTCAGCCTAATTTGTAGCTTTTTGCTTAAGAACAAACAAATTGTTGCCTCAGATCGACACTGATTTTCCTTAAACAGAAAATCCTTTACACTTTTAAGCTTAAAAACGAAGGAATCATCAATAGCCGCGTCGGTAATTCGATCTCAAATCGGTCAAGAGATGGCGCGATGAGCTAAAAGTTTGCACTTGAAAAAAAACAACAACAACAACTCAGGGCCATTCTGTGAGCCGCCATGCCGCGGCTAAAATTCTTTTACCTCGTAAATAGTAGTTATACATCTATTTAACACAATATATATGTGTAGTCTAGTGTAATAATTATATACCTTTCCAGCAAAATAAATAACCTTTACGACTTCACGAATACAAAAAAGTCGGCGTTGGGTTAACTACTTTGAATAATCCTAACAAAAAGAATTATTTAAACAGCTTAGCCATTTTCATTTCTCTGACTTTCAATTTTCATTTTCGATTTACCGCTGTGTGGCACTGAAGGAAGCTTAATCTTCTGGCTTTTATTCCTATTGGGAATCTAATTTAATCCAATTTAAAACATGAGAGAAGATTGGTGCCAATAAGTATGCAAATATTTTGCCACTACTTGAATCCTGGCCACAAGAAAGGTGATAGACTGGAACGAGGTCTTCATCAGAGAATAAAATATGACTAAAAATGAAGGTGTAAGGATCCACTGTTTTCTTGTGCAATAAGTAAGAATCTCTATATTATAAAATCCGTCAATTCAAAGAATGCTGAAGAGCTGTTTAAATGAACACATTTTAATTAATGTTCTTGATGTAAGGGAAGATAGCTCAATATCCAATTATATAGTTTTGTATATTTTATTTTGTACAATCAGACGTTTAATTTGATTAAATGGTAAGCATACTCAGAATACAAAACCTTAGTAGAGGTTTTAATAATACTAATTATCTCAGTCAAGTGATTTCACAAGCAACAAACTTTCTAATTGTAATTTAAGAGCACTCAAATCTAAATAAAGAGGGCACTGTGTAGTGAAGTATGGTTATATAAAAATATTAAAAAAGTACGTCGTCAGTGTTTACTTAAATAATTTTGATGCTGTGCTTCAAAAACTATTTTTCTGAATATGTATATTATCACACAGAGATAAGATACATTCCTTCATAAAATTTAAAGGACTTTGAACAACTTCCACCATATTTTTGCTTTAAAAGATTTAATTCTAAATGAAGTCTATCAAATATGAATAAAATAATACAATTAATAACGAAGAAATAAATAACTTGGAATATTATTAAGATCCCATGTTACATTTTAACGACATCTTTCGGAAGATATGAATCTCCCGCAACTTACCAGTACCATCAACCTAGTTACCAATGCACTACTGAAAGGTTTTTCGGGTAAAGTTTTGAGGCTAGTCTTACTCTCAGAACACGTAACTATAATTACATTGATATTTCGTGAAAACGTAAAGTCTTATAATCAACTTTTGGTCTTGTTAAAGATGCTTCTTTTTTCTCCTCTATCTCAGTTTGTTTATAACGACTATTGTTCTTGTACATAATTATTTTAATTAATGTTTTGTAATATCATCATATCTCTGTTTGTAAGGTTTCAATATATATAAGAAGTTAAGAAGGCTAAGCCGCGTTCTTAGTTTAAATTGCATCTAGTCTACTTCTATGTTATTTCCTTATGGTTAAACTCAATTATAGAATATAATGCTAATCATGAATGTTTCACAAGATTTGTGCTTTATTTATTTCAAATTAATACTTTCCAATTTAATGCTTAGTTTATATATGTTACTTAAATCTTTTTTTTCTAAAATATCTAAGTTTGATTAGAAATTCACTTTCTTACGTTAATTACTATTAGCCTAGTTTATTTCGGTAATTATTTTACATTTACTTTTTTTTCATGGGTGAATAATTCTGCTTTAATTCAAGTCTAAAACTGACATAAGTTCGATTAGCTGAATCTTCATCCTTTTGTTTTTCATCTTACATACATCTTGCAATAATTTGTTTTATAAATATCAAAGCAACATTTTCAAAATGCTATTCTCACATACTGTTTTCCATTAGATTATTTTATCACTTATCTCCATGTTTGTCTTACCCTTTATGAAACTTCGACATTTAAACATTCATCAAGCACGAGTTTCTTATAAAGAACACTAGCACATGACAGTTTATACATTCAGGGAAATGAAGATTAATATTCTAAACACTTGAATTCTTTATTGTTAACAAAAATTATGAAACAAACAAGAATATGAGAGTGAACCAGAGTAAAAAGTATCAAGAACAAATTTGATGTAAATCATAAATCATATGATATTAACGCGTCAAACTTGTAGGAACTTTAGGTAACATGCATAATAGAAAATAAAATAATATTTAACCTGACCTAATATTTTAAATTAAAATAACAAATATTAGGCTTAATAGTTTTCATTACTTAGTCAATTTCAATGTTTCCTACCATGAAACATTTTTTGTTATTTCTTTGGTTATTAGATTTTTTCCTTGATAAGGTAGAATTTTATACATATGCAAGAAACACAAGAATATAAAATGTTTGTGAATTGAGAAATAAAACGTTTTATTATGTTATAAAGTTTATTGTATGCAGCAGACATTTTGTATCTTCACAATAGTATTTGAAAGTAGATATTGATTCTCTATTTTGGCTAAAAGATAAGTGCCATTTCTGAAAAGGAAAGAAAAAACAAATAGAATTACTGTATATTTGTAGCATTTTCAGTTAACCATGCAAAGTTGTTCGGCGGGAGTTTTAAGATTGTGAATACAAATTAAAATTTCTATATTTATCATGGCATTTTCATAATACTGAAGTTACATGTAAGGAATATCGGTTGGAGTTGAGAGACGTGTGAAAGCGGTCGGCTTTTTTTCAGCCTCTAACGATTTAGAGGATTAAAACGCTCAAGTTATTCGAAAACGATTAGACTGAGTGGCCGTTCAACGAAGTTCAACGAAGAACAATAGAAGCCCAGGAGACGTGACAGAGAACGAATAGACTGAGAGAAGCAAAGGAAGAAAGCAATACGCTACCATTAAGAAACAACACCCATTTCTAAATCTGTGTGTTATTGATTATAGTAATAAACAGCAACTTTTTATTATGTTTACATTGATATGAGTCGATTCCAGATAAGAATAAGTACAACTTAAATATAATTAATGGACATGAGAAGTTAAAGCGAAATGCAAGTATAGTACAATTGTAATAAAATGATACCAAACTATTGCATCAAAGACGTGTTTCGCATAGTGCAAGAACCCAACTATGGTATGAGAGATGTAATTGTAGTGATTTTATAAGTTACCTTTTAAATCAAATATGTGTGTGTGTGAGAGAGAGAGCTTTCTTATAGCAAAGCCACATCGGTCTATCTACTGTGTCCACCGATGGGAATCAAAAACTTAAATCAAATATGAAAAACGCATCTGTAGCCAAGTTCACTTATAAATAAGCCCCCTCCACCCAGTGGCTCAGCGACAACTCTGAAAACTCGTATCGCTAAAAATCGGGATTTGAAACCTGCTTTCAACAGAGCATAGATGATCCATTTTGTAGCTTTATTCTTAATTATAAAGAAACTTATAAATGAATATAATAAAAAGGTTGAAGAGCTAGTGTTTCTAAAATGTGACAGCAGTTTTTAATGTATTTGTTAAATTTAAAGCTCTTATCGCTTCCTTCTTGTTTTTTATCCATATCTCATATCTACTAGTTCACGCTACTTTTTTGTTGTTTTTCTTAATCAATCACAAAGATGCACAAAGACTATCTGAACTGTACCAGAGATCAAATACTGAACTTTATCATTATAAGCCTTCAATTTACCTCTGAGACACCAGATGGTTGCTCATTGTTGATCACAAAACACTGAAAATAAAATAACGATTTATTTAACTTATTTTTGAAATGCATACTTTGAAATACAGTAATTACATTAAAAAACAGAGATGTCGGATTAAGATAATTTTGACATAACCATTACATCGTTGTTGCATGCCAACAGATTAGGTACAGAAGTTTGATTATTATTTATATTCATCTTAGGTACAAATAAAAACGTTCACAGTGGTACAGCGGTAAATCTGAAGATTTATAACACTAAAAATCGGGTTTGATACCCGTGGTGGGCACAGCACAGATAGCTCATTGTGTAGCTTTGTGCTTAACAACAAATAAAAAACATTTTCTCATGACATAGGAAAGATAT
Source organism: Limulus polyphemus (assembly GCF_000517525.1). Taxonomy (NCBI): domain Eukaryota; kingdom Metazoa; phylum Arthropoda; class Merostomata; order Xiphosura; family Limulidae; genus Limulus; species Limulus polyphemus. Next base: position 200,981 of record NW_013665990.1, read on the forward strand.
TTGGGTATGAACATGTTTTAGAAATCTACTAGAAGAACGTGTAGAAATTCAACAACATATATAGAGAGTTAGGGTACTTCAAACCACGTTTTAAAGCAAAATAATATCGAATGTTATTGAAAAAAGTTTACAAATTTCCTTATAAACAACATTTTCAACATTTACATCTTCAGGAACATGAATATTTCACCTATTGAATGACTGCACCCTGGATAAAGCTACATAGAGGTGACCGTGAGAAAACATTGCCTCAGCTAACAGCACCTAACGGACAGACTTTCGTTTTCTCAAGTTATATTACTGTATATAAGAACTTCCTCCGTTTCTTCTATAATTCCAGGGCTTGTGAAACACCAGTACGTTTGTATATAAGAACTTCCTCCATTTCTTCTATAATTCCAGGGCTTGTGAAACACCAATACGTTTGTATATAAGAACTTCCTCCGTTTCTTCTATAATTCCAGGGCTTGTGAAACACCAGTACGTTTGTATATAAGAACTTCCTCCGTTTCTTCTATAATTCCAGGGCTTGTGAAACACCAGTACGTTTGTATATAAGAACTTCCATCGTTTCTTCTATAATTCCAGGGCTTGTGAAACACCAGTACGTTTGTATATAAGAACTTCCATCGTTTCTTCTATAATTCCAGGGCTTGTGAAACACCAGTACGTTTGTATATAAGAACTTCCACCCTTTCTTCTATAATTCCAGGGCTTGTGAAACACCAGTAAGTTTAAAAATGCAAATTTAACCGCGATGTAAATTAGATAGTTATTTTAAGTAAATGAATAACACTATTAGCGTTACTGTCATGTAGAAAGAACAAACTTTTTCTCAGCGACTATCGTGTCTTTCACCTTGCCAGTTAGAGAATCGATGAGACTAGCTCACCTTTCACTTAAACTCCCACAAAGATGGATGGATTCTTTCTACTGAGTTTCGTTATATTATCAAAATGTTTGCAAACTGTGTTGTTCAATGAACAAGTACAATACACAGCCAAGTTTTTAATATACATGACAAACAAAGCATTACTTCTCAGTTATTTACTGTGATTATATTCATGTTATGTATTTAAACTTGTTATTCATCTATCTATATTTAAAGAGCTTTTCAGTAGCAAACTTTTAATATATGTTATACACACACACACACACACATATATATATATATATATATACACATGTATATATATGTACAGCGTACGTATTCAAGATTTCACATAATATTTTGATGTGCTTGACTCCTGTCTTATTTCTTAAATAATCATGAATGCTTATTCCTTGTATCATATTCAAGACCTAAACAAGAACTTGAAAATCATCCGATGAGAATGTAATAGCTGAAATGCTCTTTACGTATTTTTTGTTGTTTGTGTTTTCTCCTTGCAGGTTCCACGATGTTTTTATCTGGAACTTGATCTCGGCACCCAGTCTGCGAGTCAGAGAGACATTTTAGAAATGAAAATTTTAGGTAGTCTACTTTTTTAAATGCGATATTTGGAATCTGACTTGTGACAACCTTGGCTATATTTGCACTAATTTCCAGATAAAACACGCATACATACTCCAATCCAAAAGTCCTACTCAAATTACGGTTGTAGCCGCACATGCTACTCTGTTTTCTCCGCGTTTTTCGTGAGTTATGTCGATAGAGATGGTCTGTCTAGAAAGTGCAACGAAGATCACTTTCCACTGTATCTACTTGAACATGAACATTTTTACTACTTTCTGCAAGAGGAACACAGTCCAGCCAATCCGACCTAGACACTGCATCTTTTAATGAAGAATAATGAGAGACGAGTTTTTTGACAGTGTTACGTATTACAATATAGAATGGTCTGAAACCGAGCTAAATGATAATTTAAATTTAGTAGTTAAATAAATGCCGATATATATATCCAATTTATGATATTTGCCAACAAGATTGATACACACAGTTTTCTTTTTTAATACAAATATGTTTTAATATACAAACAACAATACAATTTACAGTAACTGTACATATATATATATATATACAAAAGTTTTACAAACTTACAAACAATATAAAGTCTTCTTTCTGGCCTGGAACTTTCTTGATATCTTATCGAGAGTTGACGATGAGCGAGTTAATTTCAAGTTGATGTAGATACAATTCATTTAATAGGGAGCTAGCTAGCTCTGTGATCCTCGCTGATCACACGCCGATTACAGGCCGAGCTTGAGTTTTTTATCGCTGAAATTATGTAATGT
>NW_013665990.1:203337-211050 GCF_000517525.1 Limulus polyphemus
TGTCTTCGTAAAAGTACTAATGTCCGATGTGAAGTTAAATGGTTTGTAATGTTCGAAATTTATAAACGTTCCTGGTTAAATATCTGAAGTTTTCCAATTAATAAGCGTTAATCACGATTATAGCGTCCGAGGTTTATAGTATACTGTTTTTTTAGGTGCGTCTGTTGGTTATATTTATAGGCGTGTGAAGAGTTTCTCGAAAATTCAGATTCTGTAGCAATACAAAGCTACACTAGCGTTTACATACACACATATATTGTTGATTCTTACACTCGAGAACCTTCTAGAACTTTAGAGAATAGGCGGAAGTTTCGCAATACATATTTAACAGTATACGCTATGTACATTTCTAAATATTAATTTAATTTAAACAAACATTGATATTAAGATACATGTATAATAAAAAAATCCATCATAACAGTAATGTTATTAGTGGTTTTAACTTGAATAAAGGAAACCGTTACACCCTATGTAGCCCACCCAGTCCCCCGATTTTGGTCTCATTGACACGCAGACTGGATTTTTGTATACTTTGAATACTAAACTTAAAATTCTTAATTTGATCCAGTTGCAATATATTATAGTGAAGATTTAATAAACCAAAAGCAAATATATGCTATTATACTAACCATAGTTTAAAAAATATGTTTATAACAGAATGCGTAAAATTTTTGGTCACTGTTTCATAAGTTAAAGTAATATACATATTTACACTGAATAACAAACTCAAAACAAAACCCTAAACCGGTGAAAGATGTAGCTAATCAACTCTGCATGCCCTTGAAATCTCATCTACAGCATGGGCTATCTGTGCCCTGCTCACCACGGGTATCGAAACCCGGTTTCTAGCGTTTTAAGTTGCCACTTACACTGTGCCACTGGAGAGCTGTAGGAAAAGTGAATATGCATTCTTTTATAATATGTTATCATTAGAATCACAAAATTAGATTGAGTAATTTTTTACTAAAGCTTGTCTTCCCCTGGCTTAGTAGTAAGCGTGAAGGCTTATAAAGCTAAAAACCAGCTTTATTGACCTGTGGTTGGCACAACACCGATAACCCATTGCGTAGTTTTGTAATTAACAACAAACAGACAAACAAATACTAAAGCTTATTTTTCGGAAATTCGGTAAACTCTCCATACCCAAACTTGTGTTCATGTTTTTGATTTTCTATTAAAAGCATGTGAAAACAAAAGTCGTAAGAAAAAAATTCTTAATTTGAGTTTTCCTAAAGTTTAATCAAAATGTATACATGTTTCCAAAATATAAATAAAGTCAAGTATAGAGTAACTTCGTATTTCACTTATCTCTCTCTCCTTATCTTACAAAAAACAGAATTCAAATAACTCATAAATGGTATAGGAAGAATAATGATTCAGAACGAAGCACGAAATATTGAATAAAATAAAACACTCGTATAAGGTACAACTTATGGGAAATTCCATGCTAAAACTAGAAATGTTGGCTGTAAATCTTCGCATTTTAAATTTCGTTAAGTTTATGCAGCGAAAATTGAATTTTGTATTTAACCAGTTTCTACTCAGCGACACCAGCCTAAAATATTTCTCCAAAAATGTCCATAATAGTGTGTCGTTTTCAGTCGATATACTTTTCTCATCAGGAGTTCCAAAGAGGAAAGAGCAAGTCTTTAAAAGTATTCAATCTTCTGGTTTGTACATTTTAGCGTTTCCGACAATGTTGGCGATGTAAGCAGTTAATTGAGTTGAGCACTATATGACAATACCATGGATTGTTCTGATAAGTGCTGACACTCCGTATAGAGACCAGCTGCCTCCAGGAGGAAAAACAAAGTTCCATCCCTTTTTTCTCTCTTGACGTCCTCCGCTGATTGAGCGATCTGGGCACTGTTTTACAAATATCATAGTTTGTAGGTAATACATTAACCACTCAGTAATTAGAAGTTCTGTTCCTAGCTCTGTCTGCCCTAATATGGTAGGCGAGTAGGCATTAGGGGAGACTGGGTTGGTTGGTCATAGGGTGCAGTTCGACGCAGTGCAGGTAACTTTCATATGCTGAAGTTTGTAGCTGTGATATCTTAACCACTAACAGTTCCAGAAACGTGTGACTTGCTGTTGGAGTTTTATTGTTGTGTACAGGAGTAAAAATTGATAATTTCACATTTTATATGCTGAAGTTTGCAGCTGTGATATCTTAATCACTAACACTTCCAGACACGTGTGACTTGCTGTTGGAGTTTTATTGTTGTGTACAGGAGTAAAAATTGATAACTTCACATACGTAAGTAAATATTTTCTACTCTAAATATTTCATGTTACATTAAGTACTTTTTTAAGAGCATTTAAGTTTCATAGTATTTAAAAGTGTATTGTATAGCTTTATGCATAACAACATTCAAACAAAACAAAGAAAATGCTCTTCTATAACACTGTGTTCCTTTTATATTTGAAAGCCTTCAGCAACCTATTTTTTTCATATTTCAAATTCTTGTTTATTGTGCTTATATGTAAATATTTCTCTCAGTTATTTAATTCTGTACTCAAAAGCATCAGTATTATAGCTTGTAGCGCTGTAAAACCCTTCAGTCCATAATGCCCTAAATCCAATATATTAGGTAAATATTTAGAGTAAATTTGGATTAAACTAAAGGTTAACAAATTTAGACTACAGGAGTGTATGGCCACTTTATCCACTAAAATGTTGAAGTACTACGTTACAAAGACACATTATTTAGCATTTTTTTTACCCAGAAATTAAATAATCTGAATTAAAATGCACAAAAAGAATTATTTTTAAAATATTTTCAAACTCTTTGTTATCAGTAACCTCAGAAATACATCTACCACAAAATGATATCTGGTTCTCTTGTTGTATTTATCCTACAGTATTTATAACATTCCATACTTAAGATACATTATGCAATAAAAACGATTAAAAAACACATTTTAAAATTATTTTGAATTGTTGATGAAACCTATAAGAATTTCAATTGCATACGCTTCGTCTAACGGCCACCCGGAATCTGATAAATGGTTCTACACATTAATAACAACATTCGCTCACAATTTATTATCGGTAACATTGTCCATATTTGAAGGATTTATTGTATAATCTAACAAATAGAGAAGTCTACTAGTGATTTTGATATATCAGTTAACTTGGAAGAGTATGTTGGAAAATGGAATCGCTTTGTTTTCATCTCTTTTAAAAACAAATACGTGTAGATTTGACACTTGCGAAACATCAATACATTTTCCTATATCATAACATTTTGATTTTATCTAACATTTTAACGGATCTATTCAATTTTGAAGCTCACAATTATAGACTATATAGACGTAACGTTAATGGAATGTTTATATATATATAACTGTAATCAGTTTCCAAGTTGTTTTTTTTCCACTAAATGTTCGTCACCTAGTGACCTAAAAGTGAGTTTCAGTGCTTATAACACTAAAATCCAAAGTTCGATTTCCCTTGGTGGACGAATCAGATAGATCAATATGGCTTTGCTCTAAAACAAAAAACACATATATATATAACTTAAACAGGTAAAAATAAATAAATCAAACACATGTTACTATAAAATTACGTTTCAGCATCTAGAAAACTTGATTGTTTTAATTTTATTATGCAGAAAAATGAATCTTTGCAATTAAACAGTGTAGTGTAACTTGTATTGCAGTGAATACATCAAGCTCAAAGTAAGTGAATGAGATACGTTAAATGTCATATAGTAAAACACTAATTTTAGTGAGGGTGCAGTGAATTTAAGAAAAATAATTACCTCACAGTTTACCATAATGTAAAATAAATATTTGAACTATTGATAGATTAGCAGTATCCTACAATATTAAAATGAATTACCCTCATTATACCTGTACATTGTTACAAAAACATTCATGAAATACATGTTTTCTACATTGTTACAGTAGATAACACTCACGAATTAAGTATATCACATTGTTACTTTAAGTGGCACCCATTGACTAGATCTCTATATTACGACAAAGACAAGGCCTATGAATTCAACTACGTTATTAACACTAACTAAAATCTAAGTTCACTAGAATACATTCGTGAAATAGAACATCACTGTACAATAAACAGCACCAATGAATAGAAAGCGTATTAAACTATCATGCTAGAAAACTAATTAGGTAAACAAATCACAGTTTCACCAGGAAAATGTTCAATAATGCTTTTAAAAATCATTTTAATAAATCACTGGAAATCTGAGTTTCCATAGAACTAAGTTAATTCAAGGATTCTGTGACTTATTTTTAAGCCCCAAAGCTACACAATGGGCTATCTGAGCTGTGTCCACTGCAAGTATTGAAACTCAATAGCTAGATTAATAAGCCTTCAGACTCGCCGTTTGGCTATGGTGTGTCTTATTTAAATTTATGATCTCAGCATATTTTCATATGTCCATTTTTAAGCTAAAACTTAATTGATGGTTCCATGTCTTGGTACTCAAATTACTTCATATCCAAAGTCTCGATATCGAAAAATATTTTTGTAGTATTCAACAGTTTAGGAGTTATAAAGAGTTTTATAAAAACAAAAGTATGAAAATTTAACTTAACGTTGCTTAGCAATTAAAAGGAATTATGTTGAACAATTTAATAGAAATTCATCTTTAAGTGTTATTCTGTGGTAGATGGTTTATCGTATACATTATATTTGTATATCTATATAATATAAAATTGTGAAACCCGATAACCCAAGTCCTTTCCTTCTTTGAGGAACTTCCGAAAACGCATTGTGATTCGTCCATTTTTCTGACCGAACGTGTTTTCTGATATCAATAATTCAAAAGTATGGGATGGTATATATATATCTTATTCACGCCAGAATAATTGTTATACATTCACAAGTTTAACATCACCATGTACTTCTGAGATGACATGCATACAATGAGAAGTTTTCGAGACATTTTGTCCTCATTACTTCTAGTCGGTTTTCTGTGTTTTTGTGTATTTAATGTTTCCACAAGAGAATAGCCTATCGAAATGTTTATCGTTTTGGGTAATTTTTATCCTTAAACTTAAACGTTAGGCTTATGAAATTATATGAGACTTGGTGAAAATTCTAATCATTTAGCTTGGACATCAACACAATTACTAGCAGTATCAAAGTCTGTTAAAATCTGGCTAATTGGAAAATAAATAGTACACGTTATTACGATATCCATTAAAATTCTTAAAAATAAACCGCCATATAAAGGTGTTTTTTGTGTTTTTTTTTTTTTTTGCTTTTGCAGTTATTTTAAGATATCTTTAAACAGACGCATCTCTAAATGTTTTACGATACATTAAGGCTACCATAGAACGAAGTTTATTGTTCTTTTACGTTCATGTGAAAGTTTTGTTAGTCTTTTCGACTTGTTTGTTGGGAATAAAGCAGCCATTCAATGGATCAACTCGAGGAAACAAAACGAACAAAAACAAGGCACTAACCAGACAAAGACAGCGGCTAGTATCGGAAGTTGGTGTCTTTCAAGAACAGAAAGTAAATAAAACAGAACAAGCTATTATGTTCAGACGGCTCAATAGGATTCTTTGTTTTCATTGCTATATTGAGCTTGTAAGAAGACTGCGTAAAAGTCTTGAAATCCTCTTTAAAATCTACCAAATCCAATTTCCAAATAGCCCTTTTGAAAATAAATTAGCATTTGAAAATAAACCGAAACAAAAGCTTTACGTATCATGAGCATATTTTATTATTTGTGACTACAATAAGTTTGATATCTCATACTCTAGTATCTGTTAGAAAATCCAAAAACGCTGATAATATTTTATTATTTCAGTTCCATAAACAAGAAAAATTTACTTCACCAACAACTACCATTGTTTAATTACGTTGTAAATAACAACTTTAAAAACAATACAATAGAATGATGTAAAATGTACCAAATGATCAGTTTTAATCCCAGTGTTTTCAAAAATATTCTAAACTAATTTACAGTCATAAAATGTATTTATCTCTCTTTTTTTATTTCCTGAATGTGGCTGCCAGATTTCTTCTATAAATACTGCACACATATATTGTTTATCGTATCAACATATTTCTTTGAGGTTTTGTATTTTTTTCTGAATATTTAATGATAATATTATTACGAAAGTTATTTCGTATTACGAAACATTTTAATGGTAAGTTATGGTTATTTCTTAATATATACCAGTACGCCATTTCTTAAAAATTATAAACATCTAATGGACGAGCAGTGAGAAACAAATTTTTAGGAAATTAATGCACCCGAGAGTCACCTACCCATGACATACATTATTGTAAAGCTGAGTATCTGTACTTTATAAATAGTGGAGTTCCTAAGTGGTCAGGCTGTTACAAATATATTTCATATTTTTACCGTCCTAGAAGCAGACTCATGAAGACTAACTTCTCGTGGTTTTAAGTAATCTAACAAATGTTCGTATGTGAACATATAATGTCTAATATAGATGTTACCAGCTACAATATTCTGTCTGGGTCATTTTCTTCACAGATCTGTAGAGATAACCTTTATGTTTGTAAGTGGAAGGCAGCTCATTAGTCAACTTATTTGTTACCATCACAGCGACACCTAAATTTATCCGGCTGGTTTACACAATGTAGGATTTTGCTTGAAAGTACTGCAACTGGTGTATCTTTCTCCTGCTTCCATTGGAAGAAATTATTTTTACATGTTAAGCAATTTGATCATTAAAAAAGCTTTTTGGTCCTTCATTGAGTCATTATGAATTTCCTTAATGAAAAGTTTGGTCGCGATCTAACGGTTTTTCTGGAATTTTGACAGTCAATATGGTTAACTTTATACAAGTTATTACGTCTTCAACTATGACTCGTAAAAGCACCTGATCATCCTAATGCTTTTTTGTTGCAATGTAAGCTACTTTATCTTTTGGTTTCCGTGTTACAAAGTTGAATATCTTTTTTGTGGTCGTTTCTTATACAAAAAATACATTTTGACCAATAACAAATGGCACTGATATTTGATTTGTCCTGCTAGAGATTCACCTTCACAATTGGAGAAAACTTTGGAGGAAGATGCATTTTTCTCTGTTTCAAATAGATTTTCTACCTGTACTTGCCTGCATATTTTTGAAGGTAATGTATAGTTCTATCAGGTGGTAATGGGCGGAGCAGATCATCATATCTCGTCATATTTTCGAACAGTTGCAACGTTTTGAAGTCTTTCAATTCCAGCTGGACTTGTCTTTGTGAGTTTTTTCGTTAGCTTATGATACTTGAGAAACCCCTGTTAAAATCGTATTAGCTTATGATACTTGAGAAACACTTATTAAAGTCGTTTATTAGTTTCAACCGTTTGTTTGGGGCACTAGTTTTAATGAATTATCATCACCATTTCCACTGTAAGTAATACTAATTGAGAAACCTGAAATTTCAAATCTACTACTCCACAATCAAATTTAGAATAGCCTCCTTGCAAAACAATATTTATCATCACTGCAGCAAATTCCATAAATGACTGTGTTATTTAAATCTTAATTTAGACACATACTCGTAAAGCATTTCAAAAGCACGCATTTGCTTGAATGTTTTGTACTGTACGACATGTGCACAAGTATGCCATAAAGTACATGTAACTCTAGCATGGTTTGTAAGCAAGGGTAACAATGTCACTAAATATATATTGGTGTACTTTGGTGACAGATTTTCTTGTAGGCAGATTTTGTTAAACAAGACCGATGTCTGTAGGTTTACTTTCT
>NW_013665990.1:212001-226909 GCF_000517525.1 Limulus polyphemus
AGAAAGTAAACCTACAGACATCGGTCTTGTTTAACAATATATATATATATATGTATAAAAATGATGCTAACTGGTAGGACGTTTAAGTGTCTAGGGGTTGAAGTGTAGATTAAAATGTGTATATAAAGACTCAGATTGACTGTATTTAGTTAATAACCATGTATTTAGACAACTTTTTTATTATTGATTATACATTGCATACATTTTGACAAACATAGAAATTAATTAACATAAATATATTTAGAGCTAGACATGCTGTATTTTGTTTTTCAAGTAAATAAACTAACTGTTTAGTTAAATTAATTTTACACATATTTCTGATAATTTAAAAACTAGGTTTAAAAGGGCTAATACTATAGGTGGGGACTCTTGAGTGCTTCAGAAATACCGCTTCTGTACAGTAGTTCGGGTATAGAATGGACTTTCCTTCCCTTAAAAGTACATTGTTTACATATCTTAGTTTTACAAAGGTTTTAAAAAGTGCAGTGCTTCAATGATAGCGAACATTGTCTACTATATAAAGTTTGCGAATGTTAAAAATAGTCTAACTATACCATACAACATAAGGAACTGGGTACCGCTAGACTTACATAATTGTCTTGAAAAGTATCCAGAACAACTGTATACTGGATGGTAGGAGCTAATTCACAGAGTCAACAAAAAATTCACAAGAGAGTTGAAACAGGTTACAACACCATCTTTTCCTACTTCTTCACAGATACCATTTCAATAGAGATAAACCTTATGCAGATGACATTTCAATAGAGATAAACCTTACGCAGATGACATTATTATGAAAAACTTATACTTTTGTGCCATCCGTCAATTTAATCACGATCATTTAAACTATTTTAACTACAGCCAACATGCTCGAAATGGTATCTATGTTTCATAACCATGGAGCTTAGTAGCTAGGTGTAAATAATAGTGCCATTTTTTTTATGAAAGGAAAGATAACTTGTGTTTTGAAAGAGACACACTTAACAATTATAATAATGAACATTTCACAAAGCCATATACAGATGCAGGAATTAATGCATTTTTTGTTTGTTTTTGGTAATTTGCTTACCACTTCTCTGTATCATTTTTTTTCTCAATTTCAAAAGTATTGCACCAGTTTTAATAAAGAGGAAGTCCCTTTGTGAAAAATGCATGAATTATTATACGCTGGTTGATACTTCGGAATGTCTGTGTTTAGACTATATTCTTACTGTCCAAATAAATCAATGAATAGATTGTTAGAAATATATGTGAATGAAATAACTATTTATTTATTTTTAACTTTAAGTGTGACATATATTACGAAATAATGGAAACCAAACGATATTGTTTTTTTGTGTGTTTTTTTTTTACCCATCTGCCTGTTAGCATCTGTTTAAAGACCATGGTGGACAGTCATCTGTCATCATAGACACAGATGGTTCCTACACAAAAGATAATGTGAGAGCTGGTTGGGCATTCAATGTCTTGCAGAACAACAACGTTCTGCCTAAAACTGATGAAACATTGAAGCTTCCCACAAGGAACACAAAGATGGAGCTGAAAGCCATAAAGCAAGGTCTTCTCTGAATTAATTGAACACAATGCAACCAACATAATATTTGTGACTGTCTCACAGGCAATACTGTTCAAAATTCACAGTGTAAGTACGTAATAGAAGATATTCCTAAGAACGTTAATAAATTTACAAATCACAGATACGAGTTCCTGTAATTGTATTCACTGGCAATAACACAATTATTATGATCCGATATACAAGTTCTAAGTTAGTTCTTCTTTTACCTGATGTTTATAAAATTCATAAAAAGCTACAAAAGACCTATCTTCACCAACGTTTATAATTATCAGTTGATAACTAGAAGGAGAGCAGTTAGTCAACAGCACCCCTGGGATGATGCACCCACGGTCCATAAACTTTGCATTCCTATTATGAGTCACAATTAAATGGAAACGGCTTAAAATGTATTCAGATTGTTAAGCTTTTTGTTGTTCACATTTGCTGAAGGTAATTTTTACTTGTTTTAAATCATTTGATAATGTGAATCGTGTCTTAATAAGTTTAAGGTATAAATCTTAGTATAAAGAGGATCAATTATGTGTGTGTGTGTGTGTGTGTGTGTGTGTGTGTGTGTGTGTGTGTGTGTGTGTGTGTGTAAGTTTTAACAATCATCTTCACCGAGAGTTGGATGGCTCGATTACCGCAGCCCTTTGTGTGTTAATTGGAAACTATCTGACGTTGTACATTGGCTATTTTGTTTAGGATGTTTGTTCGAGAAGCGGGATAAAAAAAAAACATCGTGAAATAGGGCATATTTCCACTTTTTAATATACTTTTGGCTTTGAGTTTAAAGACACAAGTACTTAATTAGATAAATTAATCATTTATCACCTTATACAAAGCAGGGTATACAATTAGTGTTTAATGAAACCACTAGGGATTTAATAAGAAAGGAAAGAAGAAAAGGGAATGTTATATAAAATTGTCCTTTATACAGTTTTTGCTTTCTTAACACATATCCTCAGCGAGCTTGATTAGCGTTTGAATGTTAGAAAGTAACAAAATTATCTTTAAATATCTATTTACTTTAACAGCTTTATATGACGGTCTTTGATCTCGGCACAGAACTATTTTATAAAAAGTAAAGAACATTAATGTGTGATTTACCAGAAACTTTTTATTAACGTTTTATTACGGAATTAAGTGACTGTGACTAACGTCACTAATAATGAATAATATTATAAATCTTTATTAATATTTGACTGCAAAGAACAAGTTACTAAATTATTTTTAAATTTACTTGTTTCTTCAAGCCAGTTGAAGTAGAGCAATGACATTATTACGATAAAGACATATTCCAGCGCAATGGACATGGTCACTTTTCTGTATCAGCAAGATAGGAAAAATCACACGATTATTCTGTTCCAATAAATGAATATTCTTTCTGTCTAGGGTCTTCAGAGTCGTCGTGTCATTGTTATGGAAAAAGCCAAAGATTAAAGAAATGCCCTGATCAATATTAAAGGTCTATGTAAAATGCGATGCCTTAAAGTTTCGGGCCCTCTCGTTCTCTTCTAGGTCCTTGTAAGTATTTTATATGCATATAATCTTGATATCTAGTAAAACATTACATATGAAATTCTATGTATGTTGAAACCATGACAAAGGATGCCAACAATAAATATATCATGGACATTTTTTCGTGGAAAAAAAGCTCTGTTCAGTTTTCGTACTATTCACAATGTAATGCGTCTATATGTAGTTTAACCAGCTAATACCACGCACAGAAAATGTAAAAATTATCCTGCTGTTTGTGTATGTTAGAAATTACAAGGCGAATAACACAAAACAATGAAGGTTCACAGGATTTAGAAAGTGAGTGTAAGTGTTATATGATGGGCAGCAACTAATAAACGGACACTGAATAAGTACCTCTACTTCTAATGAAATAATAACAGTAGAAGCAGTTAAAACTGTTTATGACAAAAGCGTTTTTACGTAAAAGAACTATATAACGTTTAGAGGACTGCCAAGCTGTGTCGAATCTGTTTAACTTTAGTCTTGCTTTTAGTTCAGCGGTTATTATGATAAACAACAGTTTTACTTTCCCATATGGCTCTGAAGTCGACAACCTTACAATTTACTGGCCACCAAGGTATGTTGACTGATCAATGAAAAGACAAACTAAACTCATAACAACTAGAGAGGTGTCACGTCTACGATAATTGCAGATATATAATAGTGTGTTTCTTGTTTCAATTAGAAATACATGCATTTAATGATAAATCTAAGAACCTTTATAGAAAAGTATAGTGTACAGTACAATAATACCACGAGTAGAGAACGCTAGAAACTACTTAACAACAAAAATACACAACTCCGAATACTCCTAGAAGAGGCATACTCATTCACTGTGTGGCATACAAATATATATGTAATATTTTTTTGTGAATAAAACAGTTACAGTGTTGTACGTGTTAATTGTGGATTATATACGTATTTACAAAATCCTTGAACACCTTCTATTGAACAACTTTTATTTAGAATTTTTCATCAAATTTGTTTATATTGTATGTTTATTATTATCATTATCAGCGCCACGTAGAAAACTAGCGCGATGGTATCTCTCATAACTAAACAGAGCTAATATGAGTCTGATCTTTCAGATTAGTTCCCCAAATGATATAATGTTTATATACGTGTGTACTTTATAAGCACTAATAAATAACTATGGTGAAACTATATCCAAAACTTCTTTTGCTTGGAAACTGACAATCCCCTTAAAATGTCATATAATAAATATAAAGATCAGTTTTAAGTGAGGATTTATTTACGAGATGTCTAAAACCATTTTAGTCTAATGCAATAAAATCTGGTAAGTGATTCTCAGATAACATATTCACCAAATGATACTTTGGTAAGTTAATGGGCTAAAATTTTCAGAGAGTAAGAAGATACAAGAAATATGAAAAATCATATGCACCAAAACTCACTAATGCTTACTGTATAACTGTTCTAATTAGATACCAGTAAGCTCGAAGGCTCATAAAGCCCGCGGCTAACACAACGCAAAAAGCCTATTGTATAACTGCATTGAAAACAAATCAAATAAGTCATCCGAAGTTCTGATAATACACGAGATAATCTATAAAAGAATGTTCAGGAAATGCCTTAAAGTATTGTTTGTTTGTTTTTATCAAGCACAAAGGTACACAATGGCTATCTGTGCTCTGCCCACCACGGGTATCGAAACCCGGATTGTAGCGTTGTAAGTCCGCAGACATGCCGCTGTGCCACTTGGGGGCGCCCTAAAGTAATTTGTTTTGATTTTTTAAGTGCAAAAATTTATATAAGATCATGTAGCTAAAACCTATATAGCGAAGAGAGACTGACGACTTTTCTACCAAAGATATATTCTCTTCTACTTGTTACAGGTTGTGTTTGATTTTTTAAAAATAATAGCAAAATATTTTAGAAATTGCGGTTGGCGTATTAATCGATAACAGTAAGGAAGGAACCCGTTAAAACTACTCGTAAAGTTTAATTATACGTCAAGTTAATCCACCTAGGAATTCTTGAGTAACTTTGGCCAATCACATTAATTAGTTTTGTGTCAAAGCCAGCGACGTGTTTTTTCTTCTTACGGTACAGGAATGGAGAAGTTGCACGAACTTCTTTAGAAATAAGATGTAATGAATAACAACAGACACTTAAACATGTAGACTACACGACTTCTAATGACGTCATGCATGCCTGCATAACCAGTAAAAAGTTTTGAAGATCAGAGGAAGGTCATATCAACTAATGTATATCATCGTTACTTAACCTAAGTAGACAGAGACAACGAAAAGTCGGACAAACAGGACTGAATCCTGTCTCAAACAAAACACGCATGCACACATATATTATGAATACATGCTCAATTTTAAATACTATCTATCTGGGTAATAAGTATGCTTGATGATACAAAAATTGACTTCTTTGAGACCAAGTTTAGATTTTTGACTGCATTTGATCATTTTAATTTCGTTTACTTAACCTTCCCAAACTAAATTTCAAAAATATACTACAATATAATTTCGTTATAAGAAATGGCTTAGTAAGTAGTGAAAGATGTTTCATCATTTGTGTAAACAACTTGACGTGGACCATGCACATGATCTATTAATAACTAAATATGTAGATATTATATTTTTTAATAGATCACTTCTTTCTCGTATAAACTGAGGCGATTTAATTGATCTTGAGTGTCAGAGCTTACATTTATTTGGGAAACCGTATATAACACTTTTTTTTTTCTCTGCAGAAGATTATAATTATTACGCCAAAATGAAAATATGGGCCTATTCATATTTAACGCAGGTGTTAATATACTCCTAATATATTGATTTAATTCAATTGTCTCTCAACAATATGACGAAAACATTATCCTAACACAAACACACAAGATACTATTTTGAAACATACTCCGGTTAAAGGTCGCACACAACTTGATGGCCGTTTTTAATGTTAGCAAGATATAGTTTGTTGTTATAGTTCAAGATATGTTCATCCCCCCTCACCATTGTTTTTTGAAGTTGCTACTGATTCCATTTAGTCTTATTATTATTATTGCCCCCCCCCAGTGGCACAGCGGAATGTCTGCAGACTTGCAACACTAGAAACCGTGTTTTGATACCCATGGTGGGCAGAGCACAGATAGCCCATTGTGTAGCTTTGTGCTTAATTAGAAACAAACAAACCATTGCACATAGTTGTCCGATAATCATGTCATATGTAATAATGCAAAGTGAATAAAAGAGTAAGGTTTGATAATAGCTTCTGTAAAAATGCATAATGGGAAATCAAAATCACACAGCTTTGCTGCACAATATTTTTCTTTCGGGATGAAACGTCATTTTTCCCACTTTACATCATTACTGGTGCTATTTTTACCGGAGTTATTATTATCAGATACATTATTTCCTAAATTCAAATACATCAACCGAAGGAAAAAATTACACTTATGTAAGAATGAAGGTTGACAAGAACAGTAATCTTGTTTTAGACTTTCTTGGTGTCTGATACCACTAAAACCTATAAAAAATAACGTAAGAGAATAAATTATTCTAATCTTTGAAAAACTTCAATATCATAACAGTTTAACTTCATTTCCCGATATCACGATATCATTAGAACCTAACCCACAATCAACAAACAGATATTACTATATTCTGGAAATGTTTTCTTCTCGAAATGTCCGTGTGAAACAAGTAGTATCAGTTCATAACAAGAGAAATCATTATACAGATTTATTCTAAATATAATTATGAATAGTTAACATAAGTGTTAGTCATAGTTCTTATAGGCGCACACCGTTTCCTTTGGCAAATATCATTTGTATTAATAATGATTCACATTATCCACTGGTGCCCTAATCACAAGTTAAACCAGCCCTACTCCACCAATCCTATATTCGAAACCAATTTCTTTTATAAGGGCTTGTGGGTGAAACTATCAACAAAGTTTCAAACATGGTGTTTCAGGATTCCTAAGGAGTGGGGGATAGGAGCACAACATCAAATAAAAGCTTCGGATCCAGGGACCATGATAGGGACATACTCCTTGACCAACATCATACCTGGGTGGCCTTCCGTGCGCGTTTTAGTCCCCATTGGCCGGGGAGTACGCAATATAGATAAGGCTACCCCCTCAGCACCCCAATTTTACCTGCCAAGTTCGGGCCCCTAGGTCCAAAATTCTGGGACGAGTTTGCGGTCAAAATAATTTACAAACACACAACGTGAATTAATATAGTAAACAACTAACAATCAATATTGCTGTCAGATTGGCCATTTGATATCTTACTTGTTAGATAACTTTACTACAAGATTTCCTGGTAGAGAGCAGATAAAAAAATAAAAATAAACTAAGGTTTTCGTAGCTAATTGGGACGTAGGCTGTCTGTTCTTCCTTTTCTCCTGTAGTCAATTTTACACCTAGGCGCATTGTTCTTCCTTCTTTCTGGTAACCTGTGGGGAATTAGATGAACTGTTCTTCCTCCTCACTGGTAGCTGGTTTGCACCTAAGTGTGCTGTTAATCCGTCTCTGGTAACCGGTTGGGACCTAAGTGGACTGTTCTTTCTCCTCTCTGGTAGTCAGTTTGGACCTAAGTGGGATGTTCTTTCTTCTCTCTCTCTCTCTGGTAGTTAGTAGGAACTCAGGCGGACTGTTCATCCTTCTCTCCGGTAGCCAGTTTGAACCTAAGTGGACTGTTCTTCCTTCTCTTTGGTAGCCAGTTTGGACCTAAGCGGACTGTTTTTCCTTTTCTGTAGTTGTATGTGCCTAAGAAATTATTCGGACATGGAAAAAAAATGAAAATTGACTTTAGACATGATAGCATTGGTCAATTTTTTATCATTTCTTTTGTTAGCAGATCTTGCTTATACAATATAAATAATAATTAAAAAACTTTATTAGAAATCTGGAAGTATTTGTGTAACAGAACAACTGTTTATAGTAACACAAAATAATAAAAAACACATATTCACTCACATGGAATGTATTATTTGGCATATGCATCTTTCAATGCTTGGCCTGGTGAGGGAGCACTTGACCTGCAAGCTACGAATCGTGGGATCAAATCCTGTCGCCGAACATGCTCGCCCTTTCAGCCATGGGTGGCATAATAATGTTACTATGAAACCGCTATTCGTTGGTAAAACATAGCCCAATTTTTGGCAATGGATGGCGTTGAGTAGCTGCCTTCCATCTAATCAATTTATTCAAAATTCGGGAGTCTAGGGAAGATAGCCCTCGAGAAGCCTCGTGTGATTTTCAACAAGAAAAAAACAACAACATTTTTCAAACATTATTAATACTGAATAATAAGGGGAGGTACTATTATGAGTATCTGTTGGACTATTTAATATATATACAGCCTTAATAACAACATGTAGTAGAAACTACTGAGCTTCCTTCTTCGAACTGAAAACACATTTGTACACAATAACGTTTATCAGATGGCACACAACATGCGCGCTAGGATTCGCTTCACTACATACAGAAAGGAGTTTCTTAAAATAATATTTTTATTTGCATGTTGTTTCATTTAGGATTCACTATAGCTGTTCATAAATACTGTCCTTGACATTCAAAAAGTCGTTTACTTTTAAAATATCTTGAATTAGACGTCTTGAAGTTCAATGACCTCATGATGTCTTGTGTAAAGAAAAATAAATGAGTACCACAATACTGAGGGTCAACAGATTTAATCCAAGATAAGGTATTGCTCTCACTAGCTAGACATTCAGAAGTCAGTAAAGTGGAAGAAAACGATGAGTTATAATCAGACGAATGAAACAAGTAACTCGTGTAGTATGATAAAGGAGATTTATTATATACTAATGTAAGTACCCGGCTTCGCTCGGGTTATTATGTTGATATAATCTAGATGATTAGGTCTGTATTCTGAACCCATTTTATCATAAAAGTATAACCGATATACTTTTCTTGCTAAGGAACATCACAAAGCCATGGTTAGAATACATTTTTACCAAAATGCACTTGCTTTTTTATATATTAGAAATTGTAATCTAAGGAACCACTTCTTTTCTTGGTGGTTTTTCGCTAGCCTGCCTCATTAAAAAGATGCGCACGCGCACGCACGTGATTAAGATAATTAATATCCAGGTGTACACTCTCAAGGTCCTCTTAGTATGGGTGCAAAATTTCACGTTTTTGAGTTCTTTCCTCTTGAAGCTATGGCAGTCACCCTTCTTTTCTATGTGGTTTTCTGCTAGCTTCGCTCATAAAAAGATGCGCATGTGCGCACGCACATTGATAGGTAATAATACCCAGGTGCACATCATCAGGGTCTACTTAGTATGGGTGCAAAATTTCAGGTTTCTAGGTTCTGTCCTTTTGAGGCTATGATGGTCACACATATATGCACGTGTGCAAGCATAAATGTGCGTGTCTGTCTGTTTGTCTGATTTCTATTCGTAGTATGAGGAACCACTTCTTGTCTACGTGATGTTTCGCTAGCTTACCTCATTAAAAAGATACGCCCGGGCACGCACGTGGATAAGTAATAATACGTTCACACCCTCAAGGTCCACTTAGAATGGGTTCAAAATTTCAGGTATCTAGGTTCTTTCCTCTTGGAGTTATAGCGGTCACACACACACAAACACGCCCTTTTATTATTGGAGATATTGTTTTAGTTTCAATTCTATCAAATGACACCCAAGTGCATGTTTAGTTGGGAAGTGATAATACTCTTCGTCGCTAAAGATTGAAATCAGTAATGAATCTTGTTTTCATAATTTGTATTCACGTTTTTAAAAATGCAATTGCGATTAGAATTTTCAAATGAACTATTTCTCTTTATTTTCAACATGAGACGAGGATAAGAAAGTCTTAGTTTCTTTTATTTGAAACCCGTGATCTTAAGCAGTCATTAAGGACAATCTAGAATACTTATCATTTCATTTCTTTCGCACGCAGAGTTTCAACAACTACAGAAAAAATGCTTTCCTTTGCATGAAAACTGATATCTTATGTTGAGAGGTTCCTGCCTAAGTATTATGCTCATGACTTCTATATGATGGTCATATATGAAACTTTCCTAGATAAGCTTTCTATATCAGCGTTTCTTTTCTATTTGTCATCACATACGCATACGTAGACTTAAAAAATTTGAAATCGCATTAAGAAAACGTCTTACTTAAACATCTCATTTCCTACAACTGTCAAGGAAACTCTCGCCCGCTAAAAAACATTCAATATGACGAGAACAGGGGAAATTTGATGATTAAAAATAAAGTGTGTGATAAGGATGACAGAAAACTAAATATTAAGTCATACAGTGATAATGTAGAGTTAAAGAAAAATATATAATACTTTTATTTATGAAGTTATATAGAATACAATTAAGATTATAAATACAATTAGCTAAGATTTATGTAGAAGCACTTATCTAAGCCAAATCATATGTCAAGCTACAGGTTGTGAGAACGGGTATTGTCTGAAAATGATAATCATGATTAATCACATAAAAGTTGAAATCAATCAAAACCTCATTATACGTCGATGGACCTAAAAGTATCATTGTTCATATACAACATCACGTGAAGCAACATCTCTTTTAAGCCAGACGATTCTCTGTGTTTTATACTAATACGTTTCGATATATTCAACTTGAGCGAGTACCATGCGAAACATGGGTTAAAAAGTAAAGTCAGAGATTCAAAGAAGCATGCGCATACAGGGGAAGGTAAACTATTCAGCAGCACCCACCGCCCATACTGCCAATGCTTTTAACCAAATATCTATATTGAATATCGTATTAATAATGCGCCCACAGACGAGAGTACAGAGAATGTTCAATGCTATATTTCATCCAAATAGTTTACGTGTACAAAAATAGCCAAGTTAAAATAAAGCAGTCAGCCATACAAAGATGTGATATCAACAGAAGAGACAAGTTACATGAAAGGGGAAGCCCGCTATAAATATCATGTAATAGTGGATAAGGTAAAAAAAGAAAATAAGTTACGTACTCCTTTTTATATTCATGTTGATGTTAGTTTCAGTAACAATAAAAAGCGGTCCAAGTATTCTACAATTTGTTCTTGCTTAACTTACCAGTTTTCATATTACAACTTTCTAGGGTTTGCCCTTTTACATAAAACATGTATCTTTCTTTTACATCGCGTTTTTATGTGGCTGAATCCTTTATTCTAATTTGGATGTTTTAGCACATGTAAAATGTTTTGATCAAATATCACGGCTTTTTAGTTTTACTTGCCGTTTCAAAATACAACTTGAATTTGATAAAAATGTATTATTGTTTTTACATAAAACTTAGTTTAGCAGATTACGGGGAATAAAAATTATATCAGCGGATGTTTTAACCATTGAAAGGCGTGAAAAATGTTTTGTTTAATTATTACAATACATGCTACAGATGTCAACCGTCTGCCTTTACTAGTTCTACCTATGTGATTATTCAATGGGCATTCCCACTTTGTTTACGTTGTATTTTGCTTCCAGAATCAAGAAAAGGAAAACACTACATGTAATACTTGATGATATTTCATTTTTATAAATCCAAAATAAATACGAAGTTGTTGCAATTATTGTGTCGATAGAAAGGCGAGATATGTTCAGAAACAATAACAGTGGCATTCCAGCATTAGAAAGAGCGGTTGTAATACCTCAGATTTTTACGAACGCCTCCTCCCCTCAAGTGACAATAATGATACTCCAGCCTTTCTTCTAACACCTTGACTGCACTCACTACTGTGCCTCTAGATATTTTGTACATAGCAACTACTAATTTTGGTCCATTTACGAATCCTATTAAGTAAACAGCAAGCAGTATATTTATATTTTTAAAAATGCTACATTTTTTTCACGCAAAATTGTCAGATATTTTGATTCATATGAAAATAGTAAATCAATTTTTATTTCACGAGTTTTATTTTTATCTTAATTAAATTCTGAACACATCGCGTTAGTCAATTTAAGCATTTTGACCTCGATATTGTAAAAAGAAAGCAGATAAACGATAAAAACAATATTATTTTTTCCCATTTTTTGAATGCTTATTATCTTAATCTATATCAGATATAATACATTTTAGTATAATATATTATTTTTACAATTAATTAGAAACAAGATTCCACCCGAAGTAGAATTTGAATCCCAGCTTTTAAGGTAAGTTATAAGCATAGATTCAGTGTCTTACATCATTAAGCCAGTCCAAGATTTTAGATTATCCGCGTACTACTAGGCCCTCATATCATCAATTTTAACCTAGTGACTTGTAACGTAATTCACCATTAAAATTAACAAAACAGTTTTTGCAAAACATTAATATATACGACTGAGTTTTTGATGTCAAGCACAAAGCTACATAATGATTTTTCAATGCTGTGCCCACCACAGGTATCGAAACCCGGTTTTTAGCGTTGTAAGCATGAAGACTTACTGCTGAGTCACTACAGTTGTCAAACAGCAGCGTTCCCTAGTTCAGATTAATATCTAACAGTGGATTTTTGTTCGTGCCAGTCTACCTTTGTTTACAACAAAGAGAATAAGACAATAATTTTACCACTTTTTGTCCACTTACTTTTAATTCTAAAGCACATATAAAGCTATTTTTATTGTGATGTAAGAGCGTTTCGAAAGGTTCAGAATCATAATAATAGTGACAGTCCATCAATGTAACAGTTGTGACAATTCACCAGTTCTGACCAAAAGTTCAGTCCAAAAGAGAGAGCTCTTCTAACTTGGCTGGAGTCAAAATCGTGTCTCTAGATATCGAACCTTGAATCTTCTGATCTTCAGTCGGCACGCTAACTACTTCATATACGTGTATATTTTCTTTTGTTGCAAATAATAACAGGGTTAGATAAAATGCGCTAAAATGTTTTTTTTTAAACGATACTTTGATAAGGATTGTAACATTCTGTTTTACTTTTTTAAAGTGCCATGACAAGTAAACCAGTTTCCATACTAAATCTACTTTAGCTTCAATACTTGTTGTTTAAGGGCACTCTCTTTTTTCATCTCCGTTTTCAGGTAAAGTATTTTACTTGTTAAAAGTAGTGAAAAGTTATAATGTCATTGATAAATATATTTGAGAGAAACTAGGCCAGATACGACAGCAGTTATAAGAACAAATAACAAAAATATTTAATATATCCTACTGACGTTCTTGTGAAAAGATTTAATAAAATCAGTTGACGACTCCAATGTTTTAGTATGCACAATAAAAAATAAAAACCACATGTTTCGGAGGAACATATTCCACCATCTCCATACTTTGGAGTCATCAACTGATTTTATTAACAACAATATTTCAGTGTAATTCTACTGGAGTTCTTCTTAATTTCAGTATGCAAAGATATCGACTCAACTGCCCTACAAAAAGGTTTCGACACTTTTGGCCTTATAACGTTCTATGAAATATTTGACAACGATTAGATAATGATTGAAAATGTGGAACATACAATTCATGATGTTTTATATCCCTTGAAATGCTGCAGAAGATCGTAATAATACACAGTAATTTCTTAACAACTTATTCTGATTTAAGCACAGGATTTTCTCAACAAAATATTTAAAAACCGTTAAATCTTAATTATTCACATAATATACCAATGCCAATTAGTGCGACTCAGTCAAATCAACCGAATTTGCTTTTACGGTATTATTCTCAACAGTAGTAATATATTTATCTAAGTCTTAAATGCTTCAAAACACTTTCGTTGAGAGAGCCAATGTTGGTCTAGTTAAGAAAAAAAGTTTGAAAAATCTTCAGAAGGCTATGCTTAGATATTAGACCACAATTTCCAATTAAAATAAATCTATGACGCTAAAAATACATATGAAACCCAATCTGTCATTCAATTTATCACTTGCCTTATCATGAACCACGATAGTCCTTTACTTTCCGTCATTGAAAAAATCCGGTGTTTTAGTAGTACGCATTAACTGTAAAATAATATGTGCAACTTATAATTTGAAATTGCCACATTGAAGATTCATCATTTATAGAGTTCGCTGTATAACTTTGTCTCTACGTAGTTTTCTGCGACTATTTCAGTGAGTTTTCTAAGAGTTCTCTACTAGTACGAGTGGTGATTTATTCTACTGATTTTCGTACTTTACTGAAGTTGTGAGTGCGTATTTTAGTATTATTATTATTCATATTTTGTTTCGCAAGCCTACAGCAAAATCGACTGCGTATTTTGCACCAAAACTTAGACAGATATTAAACGCGTGTTTACATGAAACCTCAGGCACAAAACCACCAGGTTTAGTAAATAATGGTTGGGTAGAAAAAAAAAGTCAATGCAGCATATAACTGTGTTACGTATTGAGAATTTGAAATTGTCCGAAGACGAGTTAAATAATTTAAATTTCAAAGTTAAATCGTATTCTGGATTTAGTATCTAGATATATACCAATATTTTAGTTAATTTACGATAGTTGCCAACAGGATTGATACACACCGTTTTCGTTTTTAACACAAATACGTTTTAATATGTATACACAACAGTACAATTTACAATAACAGTTATTACAAATAGTTATTACAAACAATGATTTATAAACAAAAGTTTCACAAACTTACAAACCATCTAAAGTCTTCCTTTTAGTCTGGAACTTCCTTAACAAGGGTTCACAATGAGCGAATTAATTACGAGTTGACGTAAACACAATTCACTTAACAGGGAGCTAGCTAGCCCTGTAGTCTCATTGTTCATACGCCTATTAGAGATTGAGTTTCCACCGATGACGTTAGGTAATGTTTTCGTAAAAGTATTAATGTCCAATGAGAATTCACTGAATTTAAACAATTTGTAATGTTCGAACTTTGTAAAGGTTCCTGCTCAAATATCTGAAGTTTTCCAATTG
>NW_013665990.1:227797-234216 GCF_000517525.1 Limulus polyphemus
AAGCGTTATAACAATCACAGTTATAGCTTCCAAGGTTTGTAACACACTGACTATAGCAAACTAATAACAGATATTCCTTTGGCGCGTCGCGTTGGTTAATTAATAGCCCTGTGGAGGCGTTCTAGAAATTTCAGTTTTACATATTCAAACGGTTACGGAAGTGGATATATTATCGATTATTACGTTTACGAATATTTTACTATTTTGGAGAATTGGCGGGAGTTTCGCAATACGTGCCCAACACTGTAAGCTAGGAACGTTTTTAAATATAAACTCAATCCAAACAAACGTTGACATGAAAATAAATATATAACAAATTTGTTACACGCAATACATATCTAACACTATAAGCTACGCATATTTTTAAATACACACTTAATCTAAACAACACTCATATTAAAATAAATACACAACCACAAATTCGTTGCAACTGTTAAAAAACATGTAACATTCAACTGAAAGCATATGCACGTATGTAGCTTAAATTTATTCTCCATAAATGGACATAAAACAACTTAAGAAACACGATTATTAAGAATTTTTTATCTTAAAAAGTGCAATAGAGGTCGTGAAAAAAGTACAAAAATAAGTTGAATCAAAACGAAAAGAAATAGTGTCTATATTACTTTCTCAAGCTACTAATCTTAATGGAGTCAAAATAGGGACTTGTAGCTTGAGAAAATAATGTAGACACTATTTCCAGTCCAGTTTGTTTATTGTTGTGTTGTTTTTTAGAGTCCCTAGTTGTAGCTTGAAAATATAATCTTTGCAGTTTGATTCAACTTGTTTCTGTACTTTTTTGACGATCCCTATTCCCCTTTTTAAATTGATTTTTTTTATTCATCTTGTGGTGAATAGAACAAAACTAAAACTATCAATATTCAATGAATCTGTATATCCGATACTAAAATAGGATTTTTAAGATTGAATTTAAAGCTTAATTGATTTTTATTTTGTCATCTGAATAAATAGTTGAATCTATGAAATGTGTCATGTTATTATTATTTTCTTCTGCCGTAGTAAACTTAAAACAAGTTCGTTTTAAGTGTTGAATTAAGAATAATACTAAAAACACTAGGATAGTGATTTCAATATATTCAAACCGATTTTTAATTACTTGTACAAAGACTGAGTTGTGTATAAAATTTATGCTAATGTTTACATCCGAAAGAAAGGTGACGAAATACAACAACTTCTAACTATCCTTTTTGGATTATTATTTTAATCAAACAACATCAAGTAACAGTGGCACAGTGGTATATCTGCGGACTTGTACTGCTAGAAACAACAACATGACTTAAAGCAGCAGAATAGAGAAATATGACTAACATTTATCATATACATTTACCACTACAAGCATACGCCTTAGTTTGATTTTTCTATCCTATTTGTTTGACGCTAGTTTTTGTAATGTTTGTTTGACATACAATTCAAAAATAAGTCTTCTCAAGAAATGGTGTATACGTACTTAAAGAACTTACAAAATGATCAAAAAGAAACAACTAACAAATTAGGTTATACTGTGCGAGACTGGCGAGTAGTTCGCAAACTAATAGAGCAGTTTAAAAATCAAATAGCGTTCCCCCAGTGACTCAGCAGTAAATCTGTAGTCTTATAACGCTAAAAATAGGGTTTCTATATCCATGATGGGAAGAGCCTAGATAGCTCATTGTGTAGATTTGTGCTTAACAACTAGTAAATAAACAAAATTAAATATGTAGCATAAATATTATGTCACAACACTGTTACATTGTCGATAGACTTTTGTTCTTTCTTAAATGATGTGTATTAAGACTTCATATTAGTATTTCAAATTACTAAATTAGCAAATAAAATAATTGAAAAATAGTATATTGTACATACGCTTCCCACATACGAGACAAAATATACTTAATCGCTTTAGTTGTTCAGTACTTTAACAAAGCTCAAATATGAAAAACATTAGAAAGCTGAGTGGCAAAGCAAGAAGACAGCATTCACTGGTGTAATGCACAACACACTAGTGCCTCACATGACTTTCAATTATATCATTCTAAGCTGTAATCATCGTAATTGTTCCTGAATATTACTCTAAGACTCAAATACACACCACCTCATATTGTTAGTTTACAGTTATTCACTTGTTTAACCGTAAATATGGAACAAAAAAAGAGACTATAATCTAGTTATACAAGAGCATTAAGATGAGGATTCTCATTTCCAGAATGAATGAACTTAAAAGCGATTCCAGTGGAATTTTCTAAGTTTCACTTTATTCTGGCAAAGGGTCATGGTAATGTGATGTGTTTGCTTAGTTTTCAGCTTAATGTTACTGTGAATATGTAAGGTGATCACCAAATTTCCATAAGCAGTTTCCATGCTACATAGAAAGAAAATAAAAGAATAGAAAAATTATTATAGGCACCCAATCATGTATTTGGGTTCTCGGAAATGATGAACAAACGGCATTCCGTCACTATTGAAGAATTTGAAGTATATATGTTGAACCAGAGAAAGCTTTCCGGAAGTAATAAAGAAAATTTTTCGTTCGAAGCTCTTCAATCAGTCCAACTTGCCAGCAAAATTGATTCCACAGTGAAGTCAACCACCTTTGTGCGAAGGACTAAAATAAAAATAGCACACACTAGGAAGCAGCTTTATGAAATATTGCCATGTACAGCAACTATAAAACATTTTGCAAATAAAATAAGAACTGTTAAACTTTTTCAGTTTTAGAAACAGGCAAGTTTTGTTTTTTATAATATTGCCAATAACATAATATCTTTGTGATGTTCACATCCGATCTCGGGCTCATATCTTTGTTGATGTTTAAACCATCCTCCTCTGTGAATATCTGGCATTACTCTTTGAGTCTGATTTCGTTTGTGGAAAAGTTTATGTTTATTTGAAAAGTATTTTTCTTTCTTCTGAATACAGGTAGTGGCGCTTTAGATTCGAATATCCAATTATTTTAGGCAAAAGGGAAAATAAATCATGAAGATATGCCAGCAAAAACTAAGAAAATAAAAAAACACATTAAGTTACTTTCGTTTTTCTTCATAAAAGAAGTTCCCCAAACTCTATGCAAGCGCTAATAAAGAGAATACTGATGTGCATTTATGTAGCTGGTAACGTTGTTTTAAAAATGTGTATAAAACAATATTCTTTTTTGTCATAAAAATCTTAAAATAATCATTTTCGTCTTGTTTTTTTTTTTTGTACTATACGTGTTAAAAATTTGAATTTTCAATCTGAACGACACTTATGCACTCGCGGGATAAACGATCAAGTCAGGGACCCTTATGGTTCAGATATAGCCATAACTAATTTTGAACTACTGACCTTAGGGAAGGCAGCAGACAGTAGCAGCACCCGCTGAATATCACGGCTAAAAATGAGGGAGGAGGAGTCTTTAAAAATATTAGGTCACGAACACTAGACCTACTGATAACAGCCCGAGACATTAACTACTAGGCCACGCCAAACTCATGTGTCAGGAAGATGAGATTAAATCATCATTTGAGTAAAGTGTACGCATTAAGTGCTTGTGATATTAAATTGTTATTATTTTACAATTTTGGGGGCTTTTTTGCATTCCAGACTGCGATTAAGTTAATATTTATACCATATAAAAATCTGTTAATTAGTGTATATTTTTGACTGCCGAATTTAAATTTAAAGCCAAAAACATAAAAATAACATTAACAGTAAGATTCGCAAAATATTATGTATTTGAAATTTGAAAAATAGTGAGAGGTGTGTATATATAAAAGAGGAAGTTAGTTTACTTATTTATTTTATTCGTTATAGGAATCCAAACGTTGGAACTTACAAATTTGAAAATAACTTCATAATAACCAGTTTTTTTACCAGAAATTTAATGGTGCTACTTATTTTGTATTTGGTGTAGTATTTAATGACGAAATTGACTATTAATGATTATTGCGTCATTTTTTTGTAATAAACATACAAACATAAACGTTTTGCACATAAAAAGAGTTATGGCGGGATACACTCAGAACACCTTGCTGTCAATTCAGTATTTCCAAAAACAGTTTTCTTTAAATAGTGCTAAGTGGATTCATAAGTGATTTAGTAACTTTGTGAATTGCAAATTATTGTTTAGTGATACAGGTGATTATGCCACCCAAGAAACACCCTTTCTATGGAAAGTCTTCTGCAGCTAAAAGAATACAAGCACAAAGAGCAGCTGAAACAGAAGAAGAACGCAATCAAAGGCTTCAAGCACAAGCTGCTGCTCAAATACAGGAAGAGACTTTGGAAAAACGTAAAGTTAGACTTCGAGCTCAAGCTAAAAGGCTGGCTACTCAAAGACAGCACGAAACTGTTGAACAGCTCAAAGTCAGAGTTCAGTCAGAATCATCAAGGCAAGCTAGATATAGACGACAAGAAACTTCTGAACAACGTCAAACCAGACTTCAAGCACAAAGATTAAAACAAATAACTTACAAAGAGCAAGAAACAGAAGAGCAACATGATGTACGACTTCAGGCTCAAAGATCAAGACAAGCTCAAACACGATCTAATTTCAAATAAAGCTTTGTTTGATTAAATGATTTTTTATTTCTCGCATCACAGCTTTTGTCTACTTACTGAATATTTTGCTGAAAAAATACTGATCTATACATTTCAAATCTAAATTTTCACCGTGCAACACCGGGTAACTCAGCTACTATATATATGTATATAGCTTCAATACTATCAGTTGCATTGTTTGTCAATAGGCGATTAAATCAGCACTATAAAACAATAACAAACTTAATATAAAACAATCATTACAATAGGACTAAAATTAAACAATTATTTTCCATTATCAGTCTTAGTTGTTAACATTAAGCCATAACGGATAATGTCTGTGGTCATAGCGCCCAAACGCGTTGGGGATATTCCATCTATCAGACATAACTGAGACGCTGATGTTAAACTACCCAGTAGCTATTGAAAATCAGTTAAGGGTTAGAAGATGAGTGATTACACCCACAACGTCTCAACTCCTGCTACCTTTCGCTGACTGCAACCATGCAGTCATTCTTAATACTCAGAAATAACCTTAACGTAGAAATAAAACCGCCCTAAAAATTATACAAGGTAAAACTCCCAACCTCCACCCTTTTATTTACAAAATGATGTTAAACAGAACTAAACACCCCTACCTTAATAGTTCTTAAACTCCCAACCTCGTTCCTTTTTCTTGAAGATTTGTTCAACTATAAGCCCAGCTACTTGAATTTAATCTTTCGGACTTGGTATACTAAACAAAAGATGTTGCTTTTTAAGTTAGTTACTTATAAGCCAAGGATAACCTTGAATAACTAACGACCTCTACACAGGGTAGTTTCCATAAACGAAATTTAGTTTTTTAAATAATTTCATATTTATTATTAAAAAAAGTGTACAAAATTGTTTTATATGCCAATCCTTATACCCATTAACTTTCAATTTATTTACGAATAATTTAGCATTATTCATAAAAAAAATATATTATTATTGCAAATTGTTAAAAATCTTTTTAATTGGGATATAATTATAACTTTTAACTATATAAATGCACCAACGCTATTAGGGGCGGGTAAACCATGGATGGAAACTTCAAATTCCCGTCTTTTACCAAAAATAATTAACTGTACTCTGCCTTCTACAAAATCAATATCTAAGTCTAGGTAATGAGCATGAATATTATTACTATTGTTTCTTCCTATTATAAGTTATTTTAGAATCAAGTTTGGAATAAAATTCAAGTTCTTAATGGAGAATATTATGTCATCTATGTAATTAAAGGGTTACTGCCTGTTTCAAAAATGAGTTTTTATAGAAGAACAGATATAGGTTGGCTATGTTTGAAGGGAAATTAGCACCCGTCGGAATATCCACTGTTTGCTTATATACTTGTTTACTGAAAGTAATATAAATGTTATAAATACAAAAATTAATTATATTTTTACATTGTTGCTAAGTAAATCTAAATTTCACAATATAATTACTTCTCTATCTATATATCTATCGAATATTTTATTGAATACCTTGATTTTAAAGAATTTAAATTAGTTAAATATTGCAAAACTGAAAATTTTTTTTTGATAATCCAAAAATAATGATAAGAGTAACTTTATTTTTCAAATACTATAAATTATTAATTAAAAATCATAAAATAAATGTTTTATTAATATAAACAAACTATCTCAGCAGAAATTTTATTTTATGTTTATTATTATTATTTTTTGATACTTCATTGGTTATAACTATTGCATCTCCTAAGTTTAAAACATATACAGTTTATTGCCCATATGTTACTTCTAGTCATTGTGGATTTCATATGAACATAAAAGTTTAATCACAACAGTATGAGAAAGAATGCAATGAAACAATGTACACTGAGTGGTCACAAGTAAATAGACACCTAATGTTTCGTCATTTAACTG
>NW_013665990.1:235149-253961 GCF_000517525.1 Limulus polyphemus
TGGGGGAGCTGTTTGGGTTGGTGGGAGATCGAGCTTAGTGGAGTGCGTTGGCAACATAAATTTTGCGAAATACGGCGAAATAATTGCCACTTTATTCCTCTGGTTTCGTAGACAAGAACACAACGTTGTTCCAGGAAGATGAAGCACCGTGTCACACTGCTAGAAACACCCAAAAGTGGCAGGAAGAAAATGGTATCCAGAAGTTACCCTGGCCGAGCCAATCTCCTGACATGAACCCCATCGAAAACCTCTGGGCCATACTCGACCGGCAAGTCAAGAAACAACAAAAAAAAACCAACTTCGATGAGCGATCTACTCCAAGTTTTGAAGCAAGAGTGGGCGAAAATCCTACAATCTAAAATTGACGAGATGATTCTCACGATGCCACAAAGGATCCAAAAACTCCACGAAGCGAAAGGAAGATCTACTAGATATTAATTAATTTATAAATAGATAAATTCATGTGAATATGACTTTTTCTCAAAAGGTGGTGTCTATTGACTTGTGACCACGCTGTGTATATATTAAGTCACTTCCAATATTTCCATAGTCGTGTAATAGTGTTGATCAAAATTAATTTATACACTAATACCTAAACCATTAAAAGTATTCTGAACTGACAGTGCGAAACAACATTAAAAACATAGAGGCGTATAATTCAAATTTGAAAGTATATATTGCGTACAATGTATTACTACTACTAATTCTTATGAGTTGTTTTCAATATTTTCCCCTCTATAGTAATAAATGTTTATTCAAAATTGAAAAACAACACAAATATCTCAATTTTCTCATACTAAATCTATATCGCATAAATGTAATTTAGATATTTTAAAACAAAAAAGTATGATACTAATATATGTTAAAAATATCTAAAAAGGTATATACACATTTCAATTCTCAAGTATAAAGTCTTGATAATGTTTTGACATGGTTATATAACATATGCGTTTAAAATCAAAATCAAGTTACAAAGAAATGTCTTTAAACAAAGATTATTTAAATATATGTTAAAAATATCTAAAAAGGTATATACACATTTCAATTCTCAACTATAAAGTATTGATAATGTTTTGACATGGTTATATAACATATGCGTTTAAAATCAAAATCAAGTTACAAAGAAATGTCTTTAAACAAAGATTATTTAAATTTAAAACATTCAATGAACGTTTGATTTCCAGTTTTCTTAAGGTAAATTTAACTTTAACATTTCTTAATTCCAGCTACAGTTTGGTTTTAGTGATGTTGTGATAAGAATTAGTTTTTTATAAAATAAACCATGGATAAGTAGAAAATAATAAAACAATATTCGTATATTTTGTGAGTTTAAGCCCTAAATGTTTAAAGAAGTATGTGAAATAGAATATGGTAAGAGCCTTACTAAAAAATTTTCTTCGTGTGCTTACTCGTTACGTTTGTTTGTAATTAAGCATAAAGCTATACAATGGGCTATCTGTACTATGCCCACCATGGGTATCGAAACCCGGAATCTAGCGTTGTAAGCCTGCAGACATATCGCTGTGCCACTGGAGGGATGCTCGTTATGTAGGAATTAAGATCGTTCATTTGCTTCTATTTTTATTTTCTGTTGTGATATTAAAGAACAGCTCAACATTATAGGTAATGACCTTGTGAATTACATTATAGGTATTAAATTTGTGAATGAACTGGATGTGAGAAATAATGTAATACACCAGATGTGCCTTAGAGGAAATTAGTGCCTTGCACTATGCTGGTTTCATGGTAGTTATAAAATGGTGTAACTCTATTATGTATGTATGATCAGATGTCCACTCAGCTCCCGTCAATATACGTGGTGTTGTAGGTTTTAATCATAAATAAATGCTTCGGTACATGTAAACAACCAATTCGTAAATGGACGTAATTTACTTGGAGGACCAAGTAATAATATATTTTTCATTGCGTCTATGTTCCGCAGACATTCAGTTAAGTACAGGTATTAATCGACTTTAATAATTCGGAAATAATATTTGAACAAAAAATACTGCCATAAAAAAGTAAATTACATTTTCAAATACTTGGTTTTGCTACAAAATCAAAATGTATAATCTGTTTTTATTTTAGATAGAAAAATGTTTTTCTTGATGGTTTTAAAAATGCTTTTGCCTAATTAAAATTCTGTTTCTCGAACTTAATTTCAACCTGTGATTAATGTCTTCCGGGATAATATTAGTAGTCTTATTAGTTGCTAACTTCACGCAATCTCTGATTAAATTCAAATACATTTGTGTAGCTCGAGCCTTGTAAAATCCATCGACCTAATTAAACATATAATAATAGGAGATGGATGTTTTCTTTCTTTAATTAATTCTCCGTTTATTTATAAACGATCACGATATTCTATAATTAAACCCACGGAAGACAAGAGTTAATTGGATGTGTGCTTATATAGTTTTTACTTTAGACGTCTAGTCGTGGTGGGCGCTTCAAGTAAATATAGGGGCATGTTAGGTCTCGGAGATTTTGAAGAGCTATAAGATAGTTTCGTTGTTATATATTTATTTACATCCTACATCCATCCTTCACTTTATACTTTACATATACCTTGTTTTGCAATGTGAACCTTTGTCATCAATATTCAGTTCCACACATCGAAATACATGATGTATGGAACTGGACATCTAGTGTGGTGTATTCTTCAGAGTTTATGCATGAAGTTTGGAACTGAACATCTGGTGTTGTATATTCTTCAGAGTTTCAATGAAATTTTAGCTCAGATCAAGCTCTTTTTTTTTCTACTGATATCACTCTATTATCATTTCAGCCATACATCCATACAGACACCTAAAACATTTCTATCGATTTTATCATCACTTATAGATGTGCCGAGATTTAAAAAAAAAAGAAGACTAAAGGTTTTTTCTTTATGTTAATGGATGATTCACCTTTGTGAATTGTAAATTATTCTTTTAAAGCGATGTTTGTTAGCCAGGATATGGTATTTCTTTGTGTTCTACTGAACAAGTTATTTCCATTCGCATAATGTTTATATCTTTCACCACTTGGAAAGCCTTTTAAGCTTAACACTTCGTAAAACATACAAAGAACGAAATCCAAGTTATAATCAGTAATAAATGAAAATACACCATAGTATACGTTACACACAAAATAACAAATTTAAATTTTTCCACGCAGGCAAAATACACTTGGGGTTCTGATTATGATTTTGAATACTCATAGTTAAGCCTTAAACACATTTAACCTTAATAAATGTGTACATGTGTTTTCTTTACTAACATCTTAAGTTTTTCAATATTTCGACGACTCAGTTTTGATGTCACACACGTGAGCAAGCCTGTATGGCGACGTATACTATAGTTATTTCCCCGAAAAGGGGCCGAAGGCCGCATGGAGGGGTAATCTCTTTTAACCACTTGTATCAGTATACAGCAGTGTGTTGTCTGTCAGTCAATCAGTAGAGACTAAAATGACGTGAAAAAAGAGACGGTCAATGTTGCAATTTGTAATGTTGTGACGTCAGTAAAACGTGCGCATGCCAATAATCACGAGAGGAATTATGCACTTTGTAGACTACAACACAACATGACATATGAACTTCAAAAGCAAGAAATAAAAATATTTGTTACTATTAATTCTGGTTATATTTACTCTTGAAATAGAACGCTTTCGGGAACCCTGCGGAAGTACATTTATTTTATAATAAGTTTGTTTAAGTTATGCACAAAGCTTCACGAGTATCGAAACCCGGTTTCTAGTAATATAAGTCCG
Source organism: Limulus polyphemus (assembly GCF_000517525.1). NCBI lineage: Eukaryota > Metazoa > Arthropoda > Merostomata > Xiphosura > Limulidae > Limulus > Limulus polyphemus. The sequence continues at coordinate 238,903 of NW_013665990.1, forward strand.
CAGACATCCGCTCTGCCACTGGGGGGGCTTTATAATAAGTAACTCGGGCTTACTTCAGCTTTATGTCTTATCCCTTGATTGGCTAATATAGTGCACCATTTCCAACTTGTTGGAATAACATCTAAAAATACGTTTAAAAAATTAAATATTAAACATATGCTTGGTTTTATTCAGTAAAAAGTTCAAATTGCATTTAAAACTTATTCTTATGCTCAAAATTGCCGAAAATTGATACTCAGTTGTTTAGAGTTAATCTCACTCTGAGCGTTGATTAAATTATTTTAAACGTATTTTAAAGACGTCGGCCTTCTTGAACTTTTGTAATATAATATTTGGGATTTAGTTTTCAGTTCGTCATTCTCTCATGATAAAAATATATTTTAACCGCAATTTTGAGGTCGTAACACTGGAGCTACTAACATCTCAGCAGCCAGTACCTTTATGAAGAACTGTTACCTCAGCAGCATAGGATATAAAACACCTCATTCTAACATCAATAGTATCCATCACATTACTAGGCTATTGTCTAAAAGCTTAACATTACAAATGTTATAAAATATCATTTTCAATGGTAACACGTTATGTCTTGTTAACTGAGCTCCCCCATCCCCTCTTTTGGTGACTCAGCGACAAGTACGAAACTCATAACACTAAAAATTGTGTAGCTTTGTATTTACAAACAAACAAATAATAATTGAGCTACTCTTTCGTTCATCACTCACCCGTATTTTTCATCTGGTCTGATATATGTACACAAACAATCATTTTATCAATTAATGGTTTACATTATAAATAATAAAACGTCGTTCTTGACTACAGTTTAAAGAGCCACCGGAAACCACATTATAACATAATGTACGAATAAAATGATTTAAAACGGGGGTAATTAAATGATTTGTAACAAGTTACAAATGAAAAACAATTAATACGAAGATCGATCAACTTTTTGTTTTTGTAATTAATTTTTGTTGTATATTCTTTAATGGTTAGATCTGGTTATTCGTATGTTTCGATCACGCATTACCTGGTAACTCGTTGTAACTCTGCCTTAAAAATAAACAAGTATCAAGCCAAAAGGCATTGGATCACCAACTCACCTGCGTTTAATGACTCACTCCTGTCTTGTACTTTTCTTTCCAAGAGTCTAATCAATAATCTTGGAAAAAGCTTTCTGTGAAGCGCTTTCCATTTTCTGCTATGAAGAAATAATAAAGAATAGTGTTTACAAGAAACAAGTCTGTGAAAGTGAGAGAAAAGAAAAGAAAAAAATTGTTCTTTGTGACATTTCGGTTGTCTTAAACCGTTTATCAAAAAAAAAAACAGTATTGCCTGAAGAAACTCACACAAGTAGATTATAATGGTCTAAAATAACACGCCGCTACAACCAGGGTTCAACAAAAAAAAACAATAAAAATGTATTAAACTGTTACAATACTTGGAATAAAATTTAGCATTTACCAAAAACATAGTTGATAAACACGTGCCTGGCCAGAACTTCATACTAATGTTAATGAATAGTACATAAATATGAGTATTAATTATTCCAAAATCACCTTTATATATTTATAAAGATATCGAGTGGCAAACAGCAATAATTCACTAACTATTTCGTGACTCTGTTTATGAAGCTAATGGCAAGGTATTTGTTTATTCACTGCTTAGATAAAGAGAATACATCTCATGTGATCATAAATTTACATAATGTTTTGCTCTATGCCACCGCTAGGATAGTTGGTATCAATTTCATAATACAAACATATTTAATCAGAATACACGTGATCAGCTAGAAGGTGAGTTAGTATTTTAATGTAACTAAAAATCCTTAGATAAGCTAAGCGATAGAAGGAATAATAAAGGAAAGATAAATAAAACCATAACCAATAAATATAATTCGTTATCTCACAAAGTAGCTCACATGGCTATCTTTCAGTTCTATGAAATACTGAACAAGTGGCTTGTATTTTTCTTTTTTAAATAATGTATAACTGAAAACCAATGAACCGTAATTTTGGTATCAAACATAAACACATACCTAGCTCTAATATTCTATGTATGTACTAGCAACTAGAAAAAGTATGCATACTTTTCAAAGCTTTCTCCGTTTGTACGTTAAATCTATTTGTTACGTTTTCTCTTTTGCATGATTGTCAGAGCTAAAATAATATTTCATGAACTGAAACATCATTAATAAATTGGATTCAAAATAATCAATAACTAACATTTTAAATACTGATTATATAAAATAAAATTAGAAAATGTCTTCACTAGATGACCTAAGACATACTGTTTTTTCTATTGTTTCTCCTTCTTCCAAACACTTTTCATTCGACCGCCATTCCTTCATTTCTCGGAGGATTTGCTTGAAACTTGGTTGGGTTATACTTTGGTCAAATACGCCCAAACGCCTTTTTTATTGTTTTGATTTAGGTCTTTTTAAGGATTTTATAGGGTCCAAAGTCAATCATCTCAAAAATGTATATTTTGGTTCCTATTCGGTTATACTTACAGCAATTAAAATTATAATTGACAAAAATACTTGGATTTGCCCATTTTGAGTCTTTTTAGGTGGGAGGGGTCAGAACTCACAAAAAAACATAATTTTGAGGTGTTTGGTCAATTACTCGGCAATATTTTGACCAATTTACATGTGATTTGGTACAAAGATACTTTTTTCTACAGGTTCTACAGAATGACAAAAAAAGTGAGACCTACCCATTTTTAGTAATTATAGGAGGGTTAATATACCACAAAAACCGTAATTTTAGGGGTGGGGTACTATTACTCCACAGTATTTGGGCCAATTCACATGAAATTTGGTACAAAGATACTTTTTTATAGATAAAAAAAATGTGGGACATTCCAATTTTTGGTCATTTTAGAGGATCAAATAGTTAAATAAACCCATAATTTAATGGGTTTTGGTCAATTTCTTACTATTAATTCGACCAATTTACATGGAATTTGGTATGAATATACTCTATGCAGATCCCAAACAGAGGTATAGACAATTTTTTTAATTTTTGTTTTTGCTCAATATTTTCAGCAAGGAAAGTACAATTTGTGGTTTTCGTGAGCTGTACATGTGTTTGTGAACCTACTTGACATGGAATTTGGTACAAAGATACCTTCTTGCAGGTTCCAAGCAATGGAGGAGAAAGTTTTCGATTTTTCCGTGCTTTTCACGATTTTTATTGAGTCAAAACTGCCCTTCTTGATATTGCGTGGCGAAGATATGTTGTATTCGCCCGCGAATGTTGGCGTCTTTAATCTTTTAAGGACTACTTAGGCTTTTCTGCTTTTATTGCATAATGTATATAAACATATGAAAATTAATAATGCACGACAGTATGACATTTTCCCATTGTCTAAAGTACTTATTAGTAGAAAAGCTTTCTCGGTAAAGCACCAGTTCGTGGCTTCAGTGACCAAGGTATCATGTGGTCAAAGAAACCTTTTGAACAGGCAGAAGAATTGAAAGTGCATAGTTATGTCTCTAAAGATATTATGGTATAAGAATATTGACCGTTAACAAATTATCTTCATGAATTTGTATCTATAATTATTCTCAACTATCGACCAATTTCTTTCAAAGACAAATATTAATATAAGTAATTGTTAAATATGTAGAGTCGGTAATGGTGTCTGTGTAAAAATATATTTTACTATCTTTTGTATTTCAATATCATCAATTAAAGTGTACCTGAAAGGCATTTTTAATTACGTGTATATGTTGATAGTTTCTTGTGATAAGAATGTTGAATTACTTATTAGGGTTTATGCGAATGTGTTAAAAGTGATTTCTTGTAAATGGTGTGCGAAAAGTATTACAACTATATTCAATCGTAAAACACAAACTTTTCAATGATGTTCTTGTATACTTTCAATGTAAATTTGCTTTAAACTTGCTTTGATAAAGGACATTCTTTGGGCATAAGCAATTTTTACTAAAGGGAAAACTTACTGGCCACTTTGTCGACACTAACGGAGTCTGTGAGTGACGAATGCTTTTATATTAGTATATTAAAATTAGAACTAAATTTATGCAAGTGAAAATGGGATAAAGATGTTTAACTTTTGATGAGATTTCATGTCTAAACCTGTATTTTTTACTTTGTATAGATCATTTATTGTAAAAATCTGTTATGTTTGTGTTCTATCATTTTATATAACAGTATGGCTGAAATAGCGCAATCGCACTTCATGAAAATGAAATCAATCAGTATCTATAGCCTGGATCAATGGAATTTTGATCTTTATTTTTAACACTCCTTAACATTTGTTTACATTTCTTAGTATCTGTTTGAGATTGGTTTTATTTCGCAATTGTAAGATAGAAATAAGATATATTGAACTTATATGTATCTAAAATTGAATTTATTATTTCATGAAAATCTTTTTTCTTTACAATAGCTTTCTAAACATACCCACAGATAATAACTTTAAGATTTTTTTTCTTAAAACAATTCTCTAAGCTGTTCATTTTTGTTAATTAGGTGGGTTTTTTTGTGTTTTTAATGAAGATTTGCCGTTGCTGTATGTGTTTTATAGCAAAGCAACATCGGGATATTTGCTGCGTCCACCGAGGGGAATCGAATGCCTGATTTTGGCGTTGTAACTCCGTAGATTTACCGGTGTCCCATCTCGGAGCCCCTATTTTGTTTTTCCTATTTCTTGATAAACGAAATCTCGTTAAGGGTCAAAGATTCTTAACGGGGTGCAGAAATTTCACTAAGATATTCACTACTTGGGTCAACCAATAGCAGCATAAACTGTTAAACAAGTGTTAAGTAAAATTATTATAAATAAACACAAAAATGACCACAGACATAGATCTATTAGTTTAGTGCATTAAAAACATAGATCTATTAGTTTAGTGCATTAAAATATTTCTTGAAAGAAGACAATCTGACAACTACATAATATAAAAGTTTAGTGACTAATTGCTTTCTCTCTAGGCTTTTCAGCTCAAAATTATGAATGGTTATGCAATATGCACAGTTTGTGCAAGTTTGAAGGAAAATTGTGAAACAATTAAACACATTTATTGTTGCCGACATTACGTAACAAAATATCAGATTTCTAGCTCTGTCGACAATTAAAACTTTACATTAATTTAGTAAAACATTTTCTGGTAAAATTATTCACTGTTATACGCATTGTACGATAAACGTTCCACACGTTATCTTAAAAGTAATTGAAACCGACGTCTAGTATTTCATCCTTTAGAAAATAAAGTGTTTGTTTCTTCCTTCTTACAATTACATATTCTTATCTTGAAAGCAAAAGTCTTGGTGAGATTCAATGCTCACATCACTAGAGGATTTTGATTTAATACGTGTGAGTGTAAACTTTTTAGTTCATCTAATTTATGTGTTAAACATGCTTTACTTTCATAAAACTTTTATTTACCATTCTGGGAACATTATACAATAACTTGTTTAATAAAAATAATTTATTGATACAGTTAGATTTATGCATCTTTATTTGCCGTTCATGTTAAATTCACATACTTGAACAAGATGTTTTAATATAAAAACCAAAAGGAAACCTGAAATCTGGTTATGATTCATAGTTAATATTTTTTGGTATATAGAGTCATGACTCAAAAAAAAAAGAATGTTTTCATAAGTTCTTAAATAACATTCACCTTTATAGCAAACAAAGTGATAATTATTCCAATAATTAGAAGAACATCAACTTAGACGTCCCTCCAACCTTGATCCAGTAACGGATAACCATTTCACTCTACCAAATATAATTCTAAAAAAGCCTTTCTTTACAACTTTCATCATTGTGATATAGTGGATATAATAACTGGCTAACAAAAACCAATGACAAGTTCCAGATTTTCTTATCAGTCTTTAAAGTAAGTTCTAGAAGATTATATAAAACGTATTTTCAGAAACCAAAATAGAAATTCTTGTAGTTGTTCTTCCCAGTGACAATCTACTACAGAAATATAAAATAATTGTCTAGAGAGAGAGAAGGCCATGAATATCTCTAGACTACGAGACGACTTACGATCAGAATTTTTAAAACCCTCATTCTAAAAAACATTGAGCACAGTCAACATGCATCCATAAAATGTGTCTAAAGAAATATTGTAACATAAACTGTAGTATCATTTCTAAGGCTCTTTATGAAATAACACTTAACATTTCCGGAGAAAGCCATAATGGTGAAACTGGTCGACCAGTACGCATATGCATTTAAGAACATTTAAATGGAATGTCCCAGCTCCAACTAAAAAAAACTTATTTATGGCTACCAGGTACTCTCAGAGGTTCAGAGAGGCCCGGGCCATTTCTATCTTTTGAAGCCTCTGGCTATAATAAAAGAAATGATGACACACGAAATCAAAATAAGACAATCATTAGTCCAAAAGTAAAGTGAAACGTAATTTGTATATAGTATTTGCAGCTCTAAGCTGAGAGTGTGTCACATTTTGATCTAATTGAGAGGCACATAAAAACAAGTTACGAAGCTTAACAGATGCAAACAAATAACAAGTGTCTGAATTTGAGGTCCCCTCTAATTAGTCCTAACGGATACTCTTAACTGAATAGCAATATTGTCGATTACTTTTACAATGCGCTCAATCTGAAATTTTGGAGCATGTTCAGAGGTCTATTGCAGGCTCGAAATTTCATCCTTCCTATCTGCAGTCTGCAATTACCAGGAAAAAGTAACGACCCACGTCTCTTCTAAATTAATCACATAAACAGGGAATTGATGTCGCGTTCCTTGTTAAACAATTAGTAGCATCTATGAATTTCTGGAGATACCACCAAAAAATCTTGATAGCACTTTGTCTAATAATTCCCAAAGCTTTGCCTCCATTAATTTTGGGGGTCATAGTACATGTTTTGACAGAAGAGAAAACAATGTTTTGTTGAAAATATATCACTACATTATGTTTTATAAATCATTGTTATCCAACTTATTATTATATACATTTAGAAGTTATGGGGTAAACACCAAAAGCTGACAAAGCATTGGACACTAAAATATTTAGTTTTTATGACAAAAATCACATAAAATGAGTAAGTTTTTATTTTTCAAATGTCAATTTTCGATTCTAAACTTGATCTGTTTAAAAACATCACTGTACTATTCGATTGCTGTTATGAAGTTCGGTGTGAAATTCGGTTGCTGTTGAGAGAGGTGAGAAGCGGTCTACTTTTGGTCAGTCTCCAAACGATTAAGAAATTACACCAATTGGTGGTAGAGAATTAATGGAAAAGCGGCCGCCTACGGTCAGCAGATTTGGAAGCTACAGCAACTCCTATACTTATGATTCGATTTCATCTAGAGTGGTTTGGGGAAGATATATAAAAAACAAGGCAATCAGAAAAAAAGAAACAAAAAGAGACCGCAAGATGTGAGCGAGAACGGATAAACGGAGAGAGGTGAAGGAAAAATTTTGCCAGTAAGAATCAAAACTATTTATAACCCTAATTTTCCTAGGTGTTATTAACAATATATATATATATATACAATAAATTTCTGTCTATTAATAAATATCATGTTAAAATATATTTTCTTTTTCACAAGATGTGAAATTGAAAAGAGAATCTGTGACGTAGAGGCCTAATGCATTCTTTGATTGGTCGTGCCCTCTTTTTAATCACCCTGTACTCACATGGAAAATACTATTTTATATAAACACACTCTCTTGTATATCATCCTTGTCTAAACAACTAAATTATACTCAACAATATTCACGACTTATTCTTGAAATTTGAGTATTTTTTTATTGTTTCGCAATTTCTTGAAAAAATTATTGATTTCAACTTAAAGCTTAGCTTTACAACCTCATAAGGTATTTCTTGGCCTACAGGTATAGCCGTAAAATTCCAGTCAATATACGAGATTCAACTCTAAGGTTTGCTCTGTACGTGGAGGTAACATATTTATAATAACGATTTCAATTAATTTACATATTCGATACATCACTGAGCTACCTTCTGCTGATATTCCACGCCTGTCATCTGTACTCATACACGCATAAACATAGTGTTTCAGAGAAGTAATTCTAGTCTGATACATCATTATCAGTCTAGTAGAACTCTGGGATCAGCTACCTTTCCATACCTTCTGTAAAATTAATCAGTTACTTGAATACTTACATTATATTTCTTGACTCTTCAGTTTATATTACTTCTTACATCGAACTGCAATAGAACCGAATGTTTCTTACGTAAAAATAAATTATCAATGTCACTGTAATCAGGTGTGTTTAAGAGAACTTCAATGTTTTAGTACATAAAGAAGTAAAAACAACATAAATATCAGTTTTCATTATCGTGTATTATTGTGTTATACAGAAGGTTAGGTACGTTATGTTAAAACGATTTTCGATATGCAAATCAGAAAGCCATGTAATAATCAGAGCCAATATAATGTCGCAATGGAAAGCCATGTATGATAACTACGTTTTGACATTGTTTGTCGTTGCATAAGTAGTGTGATGCCACTAAAGATTGATCGCTTTTGGGAAGGGAAATAAATAATTCTTTCCGAAGCGAAATATTCTTGAACTCAGGCCATAAAGATATGTTCAGATCAGGGATCTAAATTTACAATATGGAGATATATCTTGTATGTGGTGACATTGTAAAACAAAATATGGATCAATTTGGGGAACAAAGTGCATCCAAAAAAAAGGATCTACAACAAGTCATTATTCAGTTATGCGACGTTTTGTTACAGGTGAGTATCCATCCATAAAAGGAAAAGTTGGCGGGCAAAACTGTTCATGTGCTCCGAGTAATAGTACATAACATAACGACTGTATATATGTTAAATATTTCTTTCTTTTTGTTTTACTTCAAAAGTGGAATGAAAAGAGAATTTGTGACGTTGAGGCCTAATGCATTCTTTGATTGGTCGTTCCCCTACTGTGGACAGCAGTTTCGACAATTTAAGGCTCATCAGCATAGCTTGAGTCAGCAAACCAAAGAAATATCATAATAGGCCTAATGGTATTTCTTTGGTTTGCTGACCCAAGTTATGTTGATGAACCTTGAATAGGCGAAACTGCCGTCCACAGCAATGGGTATGGCCAATCAAAAAACGTCACATACCTAAATTAATTTAGGTTACTATATGGTGAAGTAAAACGGACTCAAACCCCATATATAGTACACAAGATAATCTCTGTCTAGAAAAGGGTCAGAATTCACATGCACTCCAGTTGTTTTCAAGACATAATCGCTCAACCGTCACGTATACATCTAGTGGAAGGAGAACGAAACAAGTATACACGCTATTCCAAACAAGGCAAATTGGTTATGTCACCAGACGAAGTGCCTATGAATTTTTTAGCGATCGGTCTGATGAAACAAGCGCTAGGAAACCGTCATTCCCGTACACTGGATGGATTATGGAAAGTACGCAAAGGGTAGGGGAATGCGTTCAATGGCCTTATAATGGAAGCCTCTTTGCAATAGAAATTACACTGCATGGCTATTTCCAAGATGCACGTTCATCAAACAGAGCATGACAGGACGTTGCTGTACAGAATGTATCGACGTGATAAGTATCCAAGAAGCGTAATAGCGTACTCAACATCTGTATATGTGTAAACACAGATGTTTAATTTGTCATTTATGATAAAGAAATGATTTTTTAAAATCTGTTCTGCTGAACTGGCCATTTTCCTTTTGATTGTCGTTCTTGATCCAGAATAAAAAAACACGTCACTTTCCTGTTGACTTACTTTATTCGTCAAGAGTAAAGTGTCTCTTTTTGGTTCATTTAACTTAATGATCAGCAGCAAATACACCGGTCACTTTGACTGGATTTCCTAGCCAGAAAATTAGGGCTGTTAGTTTTCTACTGTACTGACAGTAAATGATAATATATTTCTTGAAAAGAAAGTAAACAAATATCTAGCTATGTGCTTTCGGATCCTATTAGTTAACTACGAAAAAAAGAGACACTGATCATATATAACAGTAAAATAATCGTAATTACTTTTTAAACAGAGAGCCTCCAATACTTCTTTAGAACAGTGTGAAACAGGTTAAAAATTACTTTTTTAACTATCATAAAGAAAAAATCGAATTTACAAATAATCACTCAATATAAATTGCTTTAAGAATTTTAAATGAATTAAGCGATGTACGTTTATTTGTTTGTTTTCAAATTTCGCGCAAAGCTACACGAGGGCTATCTGCGCTAGCCGTCCCTAATTTAAGTATCCCCAGGGTAAGACTAGAGAGAAAGCAGCTCGTCATCACCACCCACCGCCAACTCTTGGGCTACTCTTTTTACCAACGAATAGTGGGATTGACCATCACGTAATAACGTCCCCACGGCTGAAAGGGCGAGCATGTTTCGTGGGACAGGGATTGGAACCTGCGACCCTTAGATTGCCAGTCCAGCGCTCTAACTACCTGGCCATGCCAAGCCATTGAAGTACGATAATCTTTCTGATATCCAGGATTATTCGTCAGGAAAATGAGTAAGATATTCAATTTCAACACTTAATGTAAAAGTATTCAAAGACTAAACATGTGGATTTTTTATCATGAAAGTTAAACATCGATAGCTCGTTTTCCAATGGTATTATACACTTATTAAAATCTCATGATAATGCATTTTGTAAATTTGCCAAAAAATATATAATTGTTACTATCGTAATGCATACACCTCACATTCTGTACATGAATTATGGTTGTATTGTTGCTGTTACTATCGCTAATGCACACACCTCACATTCTGTACATGAATTATGGTTGTATTGTTGCTGTTACTATCGCTAATGCATACACCTCACATTCTGTACATGAATTATGGTTGTATTGTTGGCTCTAACGTTTCAATCCATTTGCTGTTATTTTTCATTTTTCACATTTTCATAAGACGATTTTCGAGATATTAATGTAATTTATTTATTATTAAGTCATGCAAATCCCTTTTGGATTACAAACATACATTTGTAAATCTACATCCATTTTTGTGCAATTGAAGTAAATATTCTTTCTCTGTCTACCTTTGCCAGTAAACTAGCGTAGGCTGACGAAAGTGCATCAAAGAAAAAAACCTTTTAAAGTTGTTTAAGACTCCTTTGAGTGGTATTTCTTTAACTTCGTCATAGCTTGGCTGATGGGAACTCGTATACCTCGCAACTGCAGCACTCAGTCAGTCAGTCATGATATGGGTTATGTTACTTTACCTGAGTTTAATGGGTTTCATATTGAGTACTTGTGCCGGCTTGGTACTGTAGAACAAAGATCGATGTACAACAAAATATATTTGATCTATCAAAGGTTTGCGTGCACTCGCCAGAAAGTCATTTTATAACACACGACTCCCGTATGAAGATAAATATATGTTCGTCTAAACCAGTTATGTAGCTGATGGGCAGAGTTTTCGAGTATCATGAACATTTAAGTTTCCAAAAACTTATTAATTTGTTTATCAGTTAGAACAAGTTGTGACAGACTGTCAGAGAAAAAGGTTCCTTCTGTTAGAAATTAAGTCTTTATCGTTCTATGAATATACTTAAATATTGAATTGAAAAGCTACTTACATGCAAACGTTATTGTAAGAATGAAAATAAACAAAACTCATACCAATAGAGGGAGGTTAGTATTTAACATATGATCTATAAATCCAAGATAATCCATTACTTCTGAAGCTTTGTAAAATCTCGTTGATTAACTGTTTGGTGACTCAATTAATATTTGGCTGTTGTTTCCTTGAACTGTAGCACAACCACTATTTAAGCTTCTACGATTAGCCCTTTTCAGTTAATTATTCTTAGCAGATTAAATCTATACAGAGTTGAGTACGTTTTATTAGAACAATTTTGAATATGCAAATCATCAAGTTACGTGACAATCACAACTGATATAAAGTTACGATGGAATGGAATATATCGTAATTACATTTTCATATGTTTGGCGTTTGTAGGTAGTACGTTGCCTCCGAAAATTAATCGCTTTTGGAAAGGGTATAAAAATCCCTTTCCGACGCAAAATATTCATACACTCAAATAAAAAAATATATTCTTGTCGAGAATTTAGAATTTCCAAAACTGGGATAGCACTTGATTTTAATGACATTGAAAAACAAACGAACATGGGTCAGTTTGGAGCACTAATACCATCCATAAAGAGACCTATTGTAAGCAACGCGCAGCATCTTGTAAGAATGAAAATCCACAGATACAAAATCATTGACAAAAGCAATTCGCATACCACAGGCAACAATATGTAACATAATCAATAAGGATCTCTGTCTGAAAACGAGGCCAACAGGGTAAGAATTCACCAAGGTAAGGCATACGATCAACCACGCATACCTCAAGCGGCTGGAGAATGGATCAGGTATTCATGCTATTCCATCTTAAAACATACCGGTAAAGTCACAGGACCCAATTTCTATAGATTTCTTTGCGATCGGATTATTAAACTTAGCGCTGAAAGCTGTCGTCTTCGTACTCTAGATAGATTGTAGACACCCTGCAGGGAGTGGTAGAATGTTTTGAACATAAAAGCCTGACAGCGGAGTCAATTACAACAACAACAAAAAAAAAACTACACTAGGGCCTGTTTTCAAGATGCGGTCGTCAGATAGAGCGTCACTAAACGTAACAAAACGTAATGTGACGATGTGTAGTCTCCAAAATCGATTAAATATAATGCAGTAAACCCTTTGCATACCATGAAGAACACACGACACCTTCTGTAAAACAGAAGTTTTTGTTGTTGTTTTGTTTTTTTCTGAGTAGGGAAAGTAAGTAATAATAACACTTGTAATGTTTATCGTGTTCCGCTCCAATGATACACTATATTTAAACAATTTTGGGCATCTTTCATCGTCTTCAGACTAAGTTTGTGGCTAGAACTGCTTAATCACATAGAATTCTTACCAGTAAAATTGAAACAGCCTCCTTCTCAAGTGTATGGATCGGACTGCCAACTCTAGGGGGTCGGGGTTGCGTTTAAATCGAATAGAATAACCCAAGAGGTGGTGACTAACAGCCTTCCATCAATTCAAAAATTAGGGACGACTATCGTCCTTGTGCAGTATATCCGAAACAAACAAAAAACGAATTTGAATGTGCAGATTTGCAAATGATGGTTAAAATCAGATAAGCACAAGTGATAATTGAACGGACACAACTATATATAGAAAAATGCAAAATTCATTACTTTAAATTAATCATTGATATTATTTTGATTTTTTCACCCGTTAGTGAGATCTTTAACAAATTCTGCTACAAGAACTAATATCTTGTAATAAAATGTTATTTTGAAAATAACACACAAAACGACTTCAGTAGCGAAAACACTTCATCAGAATATTGTATTGAAAAGTGAAATATTACAATTCGTTATTATCTTTTGGAGGTATGAATCACCAATAGATGAACTAGAGTTAATATCACAGCACGTCATAATATGTTATGTTCACCACAATGTTTTGTTGTCGTGGTTTTTCTGTCTTTTAGTTTTAAGTTTGTTATGTGTTTGTGTTTAAGTGTTAGCTCATTAAATGAAATTACAGCCTAATATCTACAGAAAAACATGTTTTGTTTTGAAGAACTGACTACACTAATTACAAGTCTCCTTGCAAGGATCTTAAACAAATTAGAATAAACGACAACATAACATTCTCCAAGGGCATGTTCTAATATACTTGACTTAGTGGGTGAACTGAACTTGACGTGTTCTTTTATTCTTTTTAACAGTTTACTTTTCTGTAGAACCAATATAGGCTTGCTGACAGCAAGTACAAATAAATTTACCAACCACTAACGACGAAAATAAGGTTGTTATCTGGTTCTTAAACTTAAAGAAAGAGAGTGGGCGACAATTAGGTTTACATAGACACTTCAACTGTACCTGTGGGTGTGCCGTAAAGATAATCGGTTTCAGTTGATTCTTAATAACTAAAGAATATTTACCCATAAATTATGAACTGATGGATACGAGGTATTTAGACACTTCAGTTGGATTTACAGTATAACAATATCGCTTGTTGAAATAATTACGAAGTATTTTGTCAACTATATCACATAGAAACAAGTTTTTGCATAAGAAATCCTTGATGTTAGTAAATTATTTATAGATAGCTTCATGGGTACTGGATATTTTATACGCACGGTTTTCACTAAATTTTCTTGAAACTCTTTTGGAATGAAGCTTTCAAAATTGATAAATAAACCTGTGAAAGTTCACACTAGAGTCCTTCATTATTGTTACTAATCAAGGTTCCCCCCCCCCAAAAAAAGATAATATTCCTGCTGATGTTCTACAGTAAAGTTCATGTCGTTATGTCTACTGTTTAGATATAAGATGTGAAGTTTCATCAGAGTTCTTAAAGGCGGTAAATGTATCGTTAATATACATACGATTGTATAGAGATTGCGTGTAATTTTCCAACCATTGTTTTTCATGAAAACATAAGTTCGTTAAAGATGGCGCAAGTCTCGACCCCATAGCGACACCGCCTACCTGATAATAATAAAACTTACCATTCAAAAAAAGAAAAAAAAGAGAGATTATTTTGTGGAATAAGTTCACCATTTAAAAAAAAAAAGATTTTTGTAAAGACGCTTGAGTTCTCAATACACGTGAACTCAGCATTCTTCTAACGGCATATTTGTATATAGTGGTTCAATGTGAAAACTGGCACAATGTACATCACTGTTTAACTTTAGTTGTTGAATTACACAAGAGAACTCGAAAATATTTCAGAGTATACTCATTCTTGGTAAATGTATTCAAAAGATTAACTAAAAAAAACCAACCAAAGCATGGTCATAAGTCCCAATGTTCTGAACAATTGGCTGTAAGGGACATCCTTCTTGTGAATTTTTGGCAATCAATGAAATGTACCAAAATGACTCCCTGATTATCTAATGTTAAAGTTCTGCTCTTTATTAACAATATTTTTTTCTTTAATAAAAACCTTTGCATTTGTTTGTTTGTTTTGAATTTCACGCAAAGCTACATGAGAAGACTAGAGGGAAGGCAGCTAGTCATCACCACCTACCGCCAACTTTTGGGCTACTCTTTTACCAACAAATAGTGGGATTGACC
>NW_013665990.1:254961-260723 GCF_000517525.1 Limulus polyphemus
GTCACATTATAATGCCCTCACGGCTGAAAAGGCGAGCACGTTTGGTGGGACAGGGATTCGAACCCGCAACTCTCAGATTGCGAGTCAGTAGGATATTGGTACAATTTTAAAAATTTAGTACAGTCATTAACTATTTATTCTGCTTTATTTGCATAATCATCTTTATCTACAGTTACAGCAGTATTACCTTTCTCTGATTTACAAATAACAATATTATTACTTTTACTTTAAGATCTACACTTAGATTAGAAAAACGTATCAATTAATTATTATTCTTGTTAAAACTAGTCAAAGCAATTGAGTTGAGTTCTATGATGAAATTTAGTTGAGTGGACAGCAACTGCCCATGCCTCAGATGATTACCGGGGGTGCTCAGAAGCTGTTTAGTTTCTCTTCGCCCCGCTCTCGATATAGGAGTTGTGAAGTGATCTCAAGAGGGTTTAGAGTTGCCGTGGGATTCTCGTATGGAACGGAGTACGGCTGTATGAATGAGGTTTAAGGAAGGAAAGTTCTTGGTTTATGGCGAGATTGGGTTGATCTTCGTCGTCGTTGAAGGAAGGACGTCGGAAGAAGGAGCGACTGGTTTGAGTGTCGTGGGGATGATTGATGGGAGCGTGAATCGTCGAAGGTTCTTGTGGGAGGCGGTGGTGTGTAAAATCAGGCGTAAGAGGTTGATTAAGTCTAGTGGAATCTATGGTCTGTTGATCCTCATGGGGTATGGGTGGAAAGGTTTGGGTGCCTTTTTTTCCTATGACAAGGCTTCGTCTGTGTGTACTGAGTGGCGGAAGTGTATGGTGTGGTCAGAATCGACGACTTGTGGGTTTCTGGAATTTCGGTTTGTGTAGTCTGGTGTGAGGTTGGAAGTATCTTGGTGATTTGGTTCGACTCGCTGATTGGCGAGGAAGGGTTAGTCGTTGTTTGTATGGCTAGTTACTGGTTATGGAAGCGGGAAGAGGCTGGCTGGGGCGGGATGGTGGTGTTTCTGCTTTAAAGTAGAAAAAGTAGGTGAGAATGTTATGGGCCATGTTTTTGGATAACGTGATGACTATAATGAACTCCGTTGGTAATCTTGTGATTCTTGCACGAATTTTGTAGACGGCGAAGAGATTAAATTTGTATTTTTGCTCAACTGAATGTCTTATTTCTTCTGGAGTAATTGTAAGGTGAACGACTTTTAGGAATATAGAAAAGAGATCACTGGAGCTTCGGGGAGTAGTGCATTTTACAGGTGGAACAGAGTTCCATGAGCTACACAAGTAGTTAAAGTCGGTTGGGGTTAAGGGCTGGAGGAAGATACCGCCTCTGTGTAATATCCTGGTTTTAGTTGGGTCGAATGATGTCCCGGGTTTAAATTCATCGATGAAGGTGATAATGGTTGGAGACGTCTTGAATGGGCAATGAAGAAAAACTTTAATATAAGTTTAACATAACAGCAAATGTACAATGTTTCGACAAGGTTTTGACATCATCAGGAACAAGTAGTTTACACTGACACAGATATATATATATACAGTATGGAACAAAGGTCACATGACCAGATATTGTGGCACAACTAGGAAGATATATCTTGGCACATTAAGGTGTTGGTTTAGAGTTGGAGAAGAAGATAAGTCTAGAATTGATTGCTGACAAAGTATCGGAGCATTATAAAACGTAAGATTTAATTTTCATCAGTTTAGTTTATAGCTTCTTTCGGGAGTAGCTTTGATTTTAAACGTTTTGATGAATACAAAAAATATGTTCGAATTCAGTGATTTTGTACTTTTATCTTGCATGTATGGCAAATTAAGGCTATCTGACCAGAGTGAAGACATTCATTTAGAAACACCCTGCCACAAACGAATCCACACTAAGAAATTGACTGCCACTCTTATAACGCATCCACTGCTGAAAGTGCTGGGGGAATGTTTTGTGGTATCGCAAATATTCGAATTCATCTCGTCATCTCTAAAAGTCAGAGCTTTATGATTATGAGATTCGTTCACCTTTTAAATTAAATCTTTCTCAATACAAATGCTCTTTTTTCTTTAGTATTTGGTGTGCTTGCTTCATCGAATAGTTGTGATGTTGGGTAATAGTAGACTATTTCAGAAAATGGTGTGATTGATTTGTTCCTACGCTTCACACAGATTTTACAGAATTCAGTATATGCATGCTTGCATAGATGGATACTATTTTTTCTAAACTATTTTGAGTAAAATGCAATTGATGTTATCATTCCATTAACTTTTTCAATTTCAAATAAAAAACTACAAAAACGTGGGTCTAACACGTTTCCATAGCAACACTAACAGTTGAATATTACATCTCAAGCACCTTTCCTTATTTGTGATTTGTCCTTGCAGCTAATTCTTGTAACCATCATGAAACCCTTTGTACATTTCTCGCTGCAACAGAACCATTCGTATGAATCTTTAGTGAAGACCAAAAGCATTACTTGACAGTTTTTCCAGTCACTTAACAGATTGATAAAAGAGACAAGTATACAAGGACCACATTTAGCCTAGTCCTGAAATGCTACAGTTTCCTCACAAAGGAATATTAACATTCGATAGCACCTTTATCAACTAGAAAATGATATTCAGTCACATCAGCTAAGCATGTGTTAAAAAAATATCTTTTCACATTTCTTGACATCATGATATTTTAATAATGGTACCTTCAACTTATCTCATTCATTATTCAACACTTTTATGGTCAAAACTGTCGGAGAGAAGCATATCAGCATCATATAGGCAAACAAGCACCAGTTGGGCATGTTCAATTATCCACATAATGGATGGTATATGTGCACAGCAGACAACGATTCAGGGTTCTGTGTGACACACGCAATACCACTCTGAAACTAAAACGTTGTGAACTAAAGTATCATCTATGTAAAGAGAGTATGTCTTCGTTGTCATACTGCATTTTTGTACAAACGTTGCAAACAAGGATCTTATATTGTCTATTTTTGGAAAAGTGTCCTTATCTAGTGTAATTGCTCTTGAGTTGATATATTGTAAATCAAGTATTCTGTATTGAAATATATTGAAACATTAACATTGAAATTAGTATTCTTTGAATTTTTATTTAATGTAAGCATGTGTTCCATCTATAATCAGTACAGCCACATTTTCTTTTTCTTCGTCAGCTAGCACATCTTTTGCAGGAGGTCGTGTATGTCTTGAAATGATGTCTTTGCGGCTGATGTGTTAACATCCTAAATGATAGAGCACAAAATTTTACAGCATAGCTTAATAGGCAGAAGAAACAGTTCGTCCGGAATCGTCTTTCTTGGCAAATCCCAGTGTAGACATTAGTGAAGAGACCTGTTCTAACTTTCACTGGTAGTATTGTCAATACTCTTACATGTGTATTTCAACGATGGAAATCCATTCAATAATCTACAAATGTGTTTTCGAGAAGACAGCGTTACTATAATAATAATTATCACTTGAAATTGTTGTAAGTATGTGCCAAAGTTCATAGCTCCTGATTTGCATACAGCTTTGCTAGGCTTTACAATGACTTTCGTAATATCAGTGACTGACATAAATATGATCATCTTTAGATATATACAACTATTCTGATAACAACAAAATCTCTAGAGACGAACTGAGCAGCATTTGATCACTTCTGCAACAAGTGCTCCTATTCCAACAAGTACCTAAGTCTTCATCCATACTGGTGTGAGCGAACAATGCTTTTGTTTCAGACAATGATTTTTTTTTGCACAACTTTTAGTTGCAGAAGCAATAGATAATTATTCTTATTTATTGGTAAGTGTACATTCTACATAACTTGTAATAGCGTTTGTATTACAGTTGTGTATATTGGATTATTACATTTTCCCCAAGATTTTGCGTTGTCCCCTAAATATGTACTCTAAGTTCTTCTTTTCCATTGTAGTAAATAGTACATGTTTTTCACAAGATAGTCTCGTATGTCGGGGTTGTTTGACCTGATGCATCGTCCCTTCCTTTTCGACCTGTTCTAACGTTACCTGCAAGACATCTGTATTCCTCAGGCATGGTTTCATTGTGAAGTAGTACCAGAGTACACAGCTTCATACATACAATGTGATAATATGGCAAACTGAGATTCTAGAGGCGCGGTAGGTTAGAAGGATAAAATATACGTGCAGTGAGTGACTCAATATACAGGATCAAGCTTATAGAAAGATCTGAGATATTGCCACAGTTGTTCCAAATGCTGGAATGCCACTATTCTTATTTTCTAAACAAATTTAAATTATCTTACATCATATCAAAAACAGAAGTCTCACACCTGTTTTAGATTAAGAGAATAGTCAAAAAGTGATAAAATTATTGTCCCTTTTGAAGAAGAACATATATATAGTAAATAATGGACGAATGGCACGAAACAAGGTTCTACTGGTAGATATTAATCTGAATTAGAGAATGATGTTGGTTTGACAAATGTAACATGTGTATATTAGAGAATGCTGTTGGTTTGACAAATGTATCACGTGTATATCATTATGTTTTATTATTTTAAAGATGAATTGCTTTCTACAACCACGAGATTAAAACTAATGACATAAAACCTAGAGACAGGTGGAAATCCTGAATTGGGGCCATAGCGTAGTTGTCTCAAACGCTTCTTCTGGGGTTTTAATCCCACTTGGGGTAGAATCTTTTGTTTCATTAATCATAAAATAATAAATAAAACAAAGTAGTGATATCTGATCAAAACATTTTCCATGTACAGAAACAGCCAAATCAAAATAAGAAGGCCATAGATTTATAGATGTGATATTTAAAAGCGGGTAAGCTAAAGAAGAAAGAATTCGGAAAACTCTCTGTCTTTTTTTATTGCTACTGGAACTAGCAGCTTAAATTCACCACTTTTAGTCACATTTTTACAGGGTTTCCCTTTTATATAATTCGACCCTTTTTTTTTCATATCGAACTATTTCACTGTTGAACCACTTATTCAAACTTTGCAGTTTCTTTACTTGTAAAATGTTTTTTCATCAGATGTGTACATCAAACTTGTAAATTTTGTTTGGTGTAAGGTTGAGTACTTGTTATATTCTGATTTGATAAAAGGACAGCCATACCAGTTGTGATTGGTTTACACCTGTGCATCCATATACCTTCCTTCATCACATAAATATTTGGGATGCCTCGTTTGCATATACATTGTCAGAATAACCCTGAAATCTTTTGTATGATCACAAATCAACATGACGTTAATTTGAATAACAATGTACTACATTACAGATATTTATTAAAATCGTTTAGCACAATCTTCCACCGACTTCATATCTGTACATTATTTATATTATGTAGTCATGCACTGTATATATGAAAATCTTTTTGTTGAGTATTATGATGGTCAATAATTGGTGATTCTTTTCAAAAGGTACAGTTTCGAACCATCCATAGCACGTTTCGTATGTTCTAAATATTTAACAATATGTTATTTGTCTACCATACGTTTTTCAGCTTTCTAGGTGATTCTTTTCAAAAGGTACAGTTTCGAACCATCCATAGCACGTTTCGTATGTTCTAAATATTTAACAATATGTTATTTGTCTACCATACGTTTTTCAGCTTTCTAGGCATGCCGCATGCCGTTCACACATGCTCCCCTCCTTCCTTTCTTGGCCCGGCATGGCCAGGTGGTTAGGGCGCTCGACTCACAATCTGAGGGTCGCGGGTTCGAATCCACATCACACCAAACATGCTCGCCCTATTAGCCGTGGGGGCGCTATAATGTGACGGTCAATCCCACTATTCGTTGGTAAAAGAGTA
>NW_013665990.1:260814-261936 GCF_000517525.1 Limulus polyphemus
CAAATGTTCAGGTATAGTAGAAAGAAAAAATCAGAAGTCTGCTTCTTCAGGTCCTTGAAAAGTTTTACACACATAATTAAAGAAGCCACGTGGTATCTATTACCAATACACCATCTAACAAATGATAATTGATGGATGATTAAGTAGTTTGTCATTTTATTATACTTTATTATTTTAACACTTTTATAAATCTATGACCCCTTTTTGGATCTATTGCCTGCACTTACGTTTCTAACTAATCATAAAGACAATCGTCCACAAAAAAGTATTATTGTACCATAACCACAACAATGTCTCGCTTATAACAATATTAACACTAAATCTACTTTAAGGCATGGAACGGATATTTCGTCTATGAAAAAGAAATTTCCATTTATCGTAATTCTAGAAAGCATTAAAAGTCCAAAATAATTACAAGATATAAAACCATACTTTACAATTATTATAGAGCTATCTACACCCGTAAATTTGTTACATCAGTAAATTACTTATTCAGAAATTAGACATATTGCACAGAAAGTCATACTCAATCATAACCATACCAAGTTGCTTTTTACTCTCACGCTATCACGAGGGAACAACCCTATTAACGATCAAGTAAGAAACTGTAAATCAACTTTATAAATTAGTGCTATATGTAACGCATGCTGTAAAAAGACTGATCACTTTATGTACCAAATGTTTGAAACAGCTACTGGTAAAGCGATTTTATTTTGTTTATTCAACAGTCTATGATTTATACGAATATGATGATTTATTAAATCTGCAACATTTTGGCTTTGGTAAGTTTCATTAATCAATAAAAACAAAAAGTCCACACTAGATTTGGATGTGATAAAAAGTTTACGCTAGATTTGGATGTGATATGCTGCCTTTTATAAATACCCATTAAAATACTTTATCACAAACACTATACCATTTTTCTAAGTTATACATTAGGATCCAATTGAGATTGAGATCGAAAATTATATAGTTTGATAAAAAAACAAAAATTGTGCATTCAAACTAATCCTGGAATTTTCACTGTTATGATACGCTTGTAAACAGAATACCAATTTACAAAAATTGTGCAGCAAACTAACCCTAGAATTTTCACTGTTATGATACTGTTACACCTCTGTG
>NW_013665990.1:261957-263482 GCF_000517525.1 Limulus polyphemus
CACTATGTGTGCTTGGCATTTTACACTTAGATGTTGGGTCTTTCACATCTGGAGTTGGTAGGCGTCCAGCAACACGAACCACTACTGGTTTCCTTACGGCTGACTTATTGGTGGTATTCTTCTTACACTGGCTCCTCATATGTGCTTGCTCTCCACAGTTCCAACAACCTTTCTGGGTAGCAGCCTTTCCTGCTGTGGCATCTCCCATGTGTTGAAGTTGCCAGCATTGAGCTCTCTTGTGCCCAGGTTTATTACAGTGCCAGCAAAGTCCCTCAAACTTCTCTGAAAGCTACCCTTTTCTGGCCTTGAATCCTGATGAATGTACAACCCTTAGTACCTCTGTGCTGGACATAACATGGGATTCGAAGTCAAGTGCTCTGGCCATTGCATCTTGCATAGTAGATGGGTGTGCTTGCTTCACTTTTATCTTCAGTTGTAGACTGTCCAAGGCATCTACAAACTGATCCCTCAGCAACAGCTGGAGGACATCGGGTGGTGCAGTTGGGTAGGCCTTGTGTGCCATACTTTCCAAGTCCTATGCCAGCTCTTGCAGGCTCTCCCCTTTAGCACGGACTCTCGTCCTAAACCTAGCCCTGTAGAGTTCAGACTGATTTGGGGTTCCATACCTGAGTTCTAGAGCCGCTACCAGTGCTCTAGAGCTGTGTCTGTCGTCTGCTGACAACTGTCCAAGTATTTTCAGTGGTTGTCCTTTCAAGCTCCTTGTCAGGTATACTGCTTTCTGCTCCTCTGACCATTCATTCATTTCTGTCAGTAGCTCAAATTGTGCTCTATATGCTTCCCACGGTGCCTTCCCATCGGATACCTGTGGCTTCCTTTATACTAGATCACCCCTATTGCTGACATTTAAATCGGGGATGTGACTTCTAACAGGACTGAAGATGTCTGCATTAGGATTTAGCTGCGGGGGACTTGCTGTTGTCTGGGGCTGATTAAGTCGATGGTTAATGTATCCTCCTTGTGTAAAAGACAATAAATCATCCTTTAATGCATTTGAAATTTACTAATGTTTTCCATTTGTGTATTCTGGCTTTCTTTCAACTGTTGGAGACTTTTTCTTGTTAATTTTCTTTCTCCTCCAACCACTGCTGTAATCTCTCTTGTTTATTTTGCTGTTCGAGCTGCCACTGTTGCAAGTTATCTTGCCATTGCTGGAATCTCTCTTCTTGTTTCTTTTCTTTTTCCTCCAACAACTGCTGTAATCTCTCTTCTTGTTTATTTTCTTTTTCCTCCAACAACTGCTGTAATCTCTCTTCTTGTTTCTTTTCTCGTTCTTCCTGTTTCTTTTCTTGTTTATTTTCTCGTTCTTCTTGTTTCTTTTGCTGTTCTTGTATTGCTGCCATCAAATCTGCTAAGCTTTAGTTTGATTTGCCACTTCCTGTTTCCATCTTCTTTTTTTGTGTGTGTGTCCCACTCTCTAACACCAATTTGTTACGTCTCTGTGTTCGTTTGTTAATTTTCCGTAAAAATTATTTCAGAAGAAACTTTAGCGATACAAGTCCTTTCT
>NW_013665990.1:263978-270110 GCF_000517525.1 Limulus polyphemus
AATTCCATTGTTGCCGTCACTTCTTGGTGGTCTTATATACAAGAATACCGAACATCTAGTAAACACTCGAGCATTCAAGAACCTTCGAGAATATCATGACGTGTTACTACAGTCACGTGACTTCCGCTGTCGTAACAATACGCTTGTAAACAGCACACCGATTTATAGAAATGATTGAAAAAACAATATTTTGTTTTCCACCATATGCTATAAGTATGCACAATATATAATAAATCATACAATATAAAGTAGTAAAAGATGTGATAATTCTAATGACTTAATTTCACAAAAATCTGTGTGTATTTGTTTCGACTCAAATATACTGGAATAATTTTTAATCTCGACATATAAAAATTATTCGTATTGAACAATAAATTATATCAAAACCTGTGTCTAAGTGCTGCCAGCTGTATTCTGTGTTTTAGTATCAAAGAAATCTGATGAATTTCCTAAAACAGTTAGAGATACATTTCAATTTAATAATGTTTATTCCGACCTCTAATGAATTTTGTTACCGTCACTACATTGATGATCAACTATCACGCAGTTAAAATATCACGTCCAAATTAATTAAATAATGTTTTTAAAAACAGGGCGAGCTAAATTGATATAGCAACGTGAAACTCTCATACATGTCAAAGAACGCTAAGTTAATTGGATGAAGTCTTTAACCACAGTTAGTTAATTTAGGTAATAGCGTGTATTTATTGAAAATGGTTGCAAATTTAGAACATTACCAAATAAAGTTAAATGATTAATTCATACTAGCAATCAAACCGTATTTTATGTTTAATATTTTCTTGAATCATTGCAATAGAAACAGATTAAACAATGAAGCACTGGATAATAAAAAACACTGCCTGTTTACTTTTGAATAGTATAATTTGAAATGTATCCCTGACAGAAGCATTTCTTGCAAAAATAGCAGCAAATTTGAATTGTTCTTTTTTTTGTTAGTTTACCATCAACACAATAGCAGAGTAACGCTTTTATTCATGAATACGATAGTAATAGTGGCTATTTGAAAACCATTTCTCAGCAGTGTTAACCATAATAGCTTTATTTTGATACTGTTTCTGTAAAGCCACCACCGCTTGGAATTTAACTTCCTAAACGTTTTTACTTAGCTAGGGGAATCCTTCGAAAATATTTCAATTATTTAATCTAGATAATGCTAGAATATTTCGTTTTACAATTCTTAGAAATGTATCTGATGCTTTTTTATATATTATTCGTTATAGCACTTCCAGCTGTCGGAAAAAAGAAAAACATGTCTAATAGATTGACATTTAACACAAACATTGCACCAGTGTTCAAATATGTGGATTAGATAACATTTATTATACACAGAGTATATAAGATATATCTTTTAATCAGAGGTATGTATTGAGTCCTCCAAAAGTAATTATTTGCTGAGAGTATAAGCTTATAAAACTAAGTATTGAACACTAGAATTTTTTATTTCATTTTATCTGTTCAGCCAGAATTAAAAGGCTAGTACATTACTGTATATCTGCTTACATTTACTGGGCAAAAGTCTTCGTCAGCACTGAATATAGCACGTACAGTGTGGTTGACACGTTATTATATATTCTTCTTTACTGTCACTCCGTAATTTCAATGTTACATAATTCTGAAACCAAAATTAATGTTAAAATTGTATTTTTCTAAATTCGTAAGAACAAATAAATCGCTAAAATTTAAGCGCGAACCTGCATAATACGAGTAGTATGTATATTGGGTTTCTAAGCCACCTATAAGGAAAATCAATCCATTTTTTTTTACCTTTCTACTTTAGAACAAGAAGAGAACTGTATATAATGTTTATAATATGCCTACAATCTTTATAGTGTGAATAACTTGTTTTACATACCTTTAACTTGTTCCATATATATATATATTACTTGAAAAGAAGTGAAGTACGTGCTGTTCATTTATCGTACTGTAGAAAAATCCTAAGCCTCAAAACAACATAGTATATATATTTATACTATTAAGAAGTAGAAGTATATTGAAATAATATTATATAAATGCTGTTAACAAAACTTTAAGATAAATGACCAGGATTGAAAAGAAGGATCTGAATGGACCTTAGAAAGTATAGACAGTTTAGAACTCCGCATCAATAAACAAGAGCCATTAAATGGTTCATCATATATCGACTTATCTAAAACGATATACGATAAAAAAGCTGTAATAAAAATTAAAAATAAAGATCAAGAAAGTTGCCCGTATTGTACCTCAGCATATCCAGTAGGTAATCATCCAGAGCGAGTTAATAATTATAACAAACCAGAAAAACTAAGATATTCAAAAATCACTTATATGAAGTAATTCTCCTGCTGTTATAAATGATATTTCCAAACTTGTGAATATGATGAATACACTAGCATTAAATGTTTACAGTTATGATGAAAAATATAATATTTATCCATTAAGTATAACTAGCAATAAGCGAGAAGAGCATATTAATCTTTTATATATAGAAAATAAAACTAATTTACATTATTTTTTATCAATAATTTATCTCGATAGTCAAATAAAAAAGCATAAATAAGAAATATATCCATGTAACAGATGTCTGCAGTATTTTGTATTCAGAAGATAGATTAAAGAAACACGAAGAAGAATAATTTGAAATGTCTTTAAAAGGTTCATTTATGAAATTTAAAAATATTAATAATTCACTAAGATTTCCTTATGATATATATGCTGATTTTGAATGCTTAAATAGAAAGATTCATATCTGTTATCCAGATCCCTCTCTTAATTATAGAAATGATTATATAAGGTTCATGGATATTATAAAGATTCTGCAGTTTATAGAGGGTCAAATGTAGAAACAAAACAGAAAAGTTTTATAATGATTTTAAGAAAACGGATAATATGACTGAGAAACAAGAAGAAGAATTTAGAAATAATGATATTTGTCATATCTGTGATAAACCAATAGATGTTGAAAATAAAGTTCACGACCATGATCATTTAAATTGAAAATATAGAGAGCCAACTCAACATAGCCGTAATCTGTTAATAGAAATCCTTCATTCATCTCAATATTTATTCATAATATGATTGGATATTATAGTTGTCTGTTTACCCAAATAATTAGGTCAAGATAATAAAGAAATCGGTCTAATTCCAAAGAACGAAGAAAAATATATATCATTTAGTAAAAAAATTTGGAAAACTGAAATTTAAATACTTAGATTCGTTTAAGTTCATGGATAGTGGCTTATGAAAACTTTCAAATAATTTCAGGAAAGAACAGAAGTATTTTCCAGAAGATAAGCTCGATCTTGTAATAGGAAAATGAGTTTATTCTTATGATTATATTTACATATATATGGATTTGTTTGATAAATCTAATGAAACAAAATTGCCACCAAAAGAAATATTTTACAGCATATTGAACGAAAGTGATATTTCAGATGAAAACTACATACAAGCATAAAACGTTTGAAGAGTTTAATTTACAAAACATGGGCAAATATTCTGATGTTTTGTTTTCAACAGGTAATGTCGATAACTTATTATGGGATGAAATATTAAAAATAATTGATGTTAAATAAGAATTATTGATTAAGTATGATATGATCTTAATGATTGAGAAAGATATTCGTGGAAGTTTATCGTAGTGTTGTAATATATGTAATGCAAAGCAAAGTAATAGATACGTGAAAGATTATGATCTTAATAAAGAAAATATGTATTAAGCTTATTTAGATGCTAATAACCTTTATGGATGGGCAATGAGT
The DNA here is from genome assembly GCF_000517525.1 of Limulus polyphemus. NCBI lineage: Eukaryota > Metazoa > Arthropoda > Merostomata > Xiphosura > Limulidae > Limulus > Limulus polyphemus. The sequence goes on from NW_013665990.1 coordinate 267,737, forward strand.
CAATGATGTTAAATATCAGATTTTTAAATAATTAATACTCGGTTTGGTGAAAGAATTGTAGCTGCGCTAATTGATGAAAAGGACGAATTCCAAATATTGCTACATAATCGATTTGCTAAAATATTAACTGAGAAAGATATTTAGGATATAAAAGATATTTTCCTTGTTTATAAAGGTATGAAATGTTGGGAAAATAATATGAAGAGTCTTCAAAATAAACAAAGATGTTTGATTATCTATATTTCTGGCTTCGGCCTCTATGGGAGGAAAAATAGGATGTTAAATGGAGCCAGTTTTTAGGGATTTTCATATTTTATGAATGAAGTGATTGATTCTACATCTTTTTACCCATGAAATGAATTACAGTTGTATCTTAATTGTGTGTATATGGGGTTTCTGAATTACCTGCTGGGAAACTAACCCATTTTCTCTTTTCGCATTTATGTTTGTTTGTTTGAAGATAAGCACAAAGCTTCAAATGGGCTATCTGTGCTCTGCCCGCCACGGGTATCGAAACCCGTTTTCTAGTGTTGTCGCATTAATGGAAAGGTAAAAAAAATGGATTGATTTCCCTTGTAGGTGGTTCAGAAACCCATGGATCGGACCCCGAATTTAGTGTTATAAGCCCTAAAGCTTACTGATAAGACCTAGGATCTTCATAAAAATACCAAGGTTTGTGTTTAGTTATAACGATTTAGAAAGTTAATTATAGACTTAATAATTATGTATAAAAATTCATAGAAATTCAAAAAAGAAAAAAGAAATATATCTTGTTTCTAGGACAGATACAATAAATGGAGTTGATTTTATATTGAAATATATGATCAGTTATATTTGAGTTTTCATTTAATTTTCACCCCAATGTGTGAATTTTATTTCATAAGAAAATTAGTTAGTGAACGGATATACATTGTACACTACCACAGTGGCCCAGCGGCAATTCTTACAAGACTAAAAGTCGAGTTTCGATACCCATCGCGGGCAGAGCACAGATATCCTATGTTTTAGCTTTGTACTCAACAACAAATATACAAATCCTTCATTGTATGCTCGTATATTCTAATGTAAAAAACGCATTGAACGCTACAAAATAGTTTAACACATAATTGTGACAAAATACATCTGTACTGCCGATAATATACCCACTATGTGAATTAGATTCAAACTGGGTGATCCAAACTTGTTCAGATAGTCAAGGATGCTTTAAAACGGTGAATTTGCCAGTTAAATTAATTCTCTTGCCAGTTTAGTTTGTAATGAAATGTTGCTAACGTTTTGTAGAAAGTAACATTGTTACAGATGTCACAAGACCTAAGTTTTTAGTTTTTCGCTAAATGTATAATTTTTTATGACAACAAAAAATGGTCAAACATAATAGGAGTATGTCTAATCTTCAGGAAAGAAAGCCCTGTTACATGTTATAAAATTTTCACGTTTATCTTAGCGACTTTTCTATCCACCTGTGACTCAACAGTAAAAATCACTATTCAATACGTGCGATGTTGAAAGCACAGATAGCCCAGTGTGTAGCAAACTATAATACCTTGCTCTTGAAGAAAGTTCAACAATTTTGAATTGGGTTTTTCTTAGTCAAATTGAAAATATTTCAGTTTGCCAGATCTCTTATTTAGATTATGAGCCAAATCTGTATTTGTTATCTAGTTAGGAATGAACAGTGCTCAATACAATTTTTCATCTTATTTCACCTTTTTATATATTGTATTATAAAGCTACAGTATGGTTAACAAGTATTAAGACAAAGTTTAATGTTTAAACATATTAAACACTACTTAAACAGCTAATTAGCTTGAATTACTCAAGTACAGAGGTTTATTACTATATATTAAAACGACTTAGAAACCTCTCCACGAATGTTCAGTCCATTTCACCACGCCCGGTCGTGTTCTACATGACAACCGTGGATCCTAACTATAGCACTGTAGTATAGTTTCCATAGTAAAAGGTTACAACGTAAGACTGTTATCTCTAAAATCTGTCGTAAGACTGTCATGTTTAAAGCATACCTTTTTTCATGCAGACTTCCCATAAGACATCTAGTGTATGAGGACGACGGTTCACCTGAGTCCGTTTCAAAAGTCCAACCGCACAGAAATCTATAGCTGCTGCATCCCGTAACTTGACTCGGTATGTCTTCGTATTGAATATCATGAATACTCGTTTATTCTCCACTTACTTGAAGTATGCATCGGTTGAAGGGGAGATACAACTTGAAACCTTATTTTCAGGCGGAAATCCTTCTTAATTATGTTGCTTACCAGGTGGAGATCCTTCTTAATTACGTTGCTTACCAGGGGGAGATCCTTCTTAATTATGTTGCTTACCAGGCGGAGATCCTTCTTAATTATGTTGGTTA
>NW_013665990.1:270934-277146 GCF_000517525.1 Limulus polyphemus
CTTAATTATGTTGCTTACCAGGTGGAGATCCTTCTTAATTATGTTGCTTACCAGGTGGAGATCCTTCTTAATTATGTTGCTTACCAGGGGGAGATCCTTCTTAATTATGTTGCTTACTATTGCTAGGGGTATGGGAATGACTTTTCCTACTGACATTTCTGTTTGTGAATTATTGCCTGTTCAAAGAAAATGCACTTTGCTTCTCAACACGGTTGGGGTATGGTTTGTTGTAGGACTCTTTCTTGGTGGTTCTGGTGCTCCAACTTGATCTATAGTCCTTTTTTTATAATACCATTAAGTACATGAAACAGTCCTATATTTTTAAATTCTAAGCCTCCCACCTGAACACATCTTCATAATCTGAGTATATAAATACCTTACAACGGAAACTATTATTACATTCCCTTCCCAAAAGCAATTAATTTTTGGTAGCATTGTACTGCCTACTTAACTCACAAACGTCAAAATTTAGTTATGATACACTCAATTCCACTGCGACCTTATATCGGCTGTGGTTGTCACGAAACTTGCTAATTTTCATATTCATTTTTTAATACAACGTACTCAACTCCCTGTAAATTTGGCCCTTTACAAAGATTGATCAAAATATCTTCCTTATACAACATTTTAGTGTATACTAAATTTCGGATCTTGAAGTAATATATAACTTTATAATATAAGAAATATAAAACTTAACAATATATAAACTTTAGTTACATTTTATTCATGGCGAGTCGATGGAACAGCAAACAATAGCTAATTTATATCGACGCTTATATAACAGAAAAAATATAAACTCTGGCGCCATTTTTAGAATATTTCGATATTCAACTTTATGTAGAAAACTTAAAGCTATATTTTCAGTATTTATTCAAAGACTTAAACACTATTTTTCAAACGAATAAAGATGGTAGCATACATACACTCACACATTCCATACGAAATACTGGTAACACTTGGTAATAATGCTTCACGCTTTTTTTTTTAAATAAGATACGAAAAAAATCAGATACGAGGTTTTCAGACAGAATACATTAATATTTTCAATTTACAAACCGTCTCACTTGCGGGATAACGAAATTGAAAAAATATGATAACAAAAAATATTGGATGTTCCAAATCATGCTGATGATTTGATATTAGAAACTAACTCACCAGTTTTTTTCGTTCACTGTGATGATGTTCAAGGATGAAATAAAAATTTTGGTGAATGAATATTTTGAAAACTCCGCAGACTGCTGTAATTTATCTGTATTTGCTATAGGAACATGTCCAAAAGAAATAGAACAGTTGTTCATACAAATAAAAGCTGATAAATACGTGACTTGTCAATACTTGAGTGGCAGAAGATTTGCAGAAGATATGCACATGCTTTAATAGACAGATGGTAACATAAACATTAAGTGTGCAAAAAGCTCTAAGTTATAGTCGTTATAATTATTATTATTGTTACCTTAGTATGACACTTTCAGGTTGTTGTACATTTACAACAAACTATTATAATTGGCATACAGTTCAAAAAATTATCCGGTGTCTGTTTGTAATATTTATTTTATCATTATGGATATTGAACTTAGTGCTGATTGGAAACAACAGCTTAGTCATACTCATGAATAAAAAAACGTCCTTTGGTTTTTAAAACCTTAAATAATTTAAACAAGCTTTTACCCAGACGAACAAGTGCCACACTGATATGCTATTTACAAGCATTCATAATAGCAATGTGGTGAATAAAAATATTGTAATTTTACTAATTACACTGTAAAACCAAAAATTAAAATGAAATTATATAAAACTAATTGTCCTACAATCTGAATAAAAAAAGAGTAGGTGAAAGACACAAAAACAACTTCAGAGTCAACATGCATGAGATTACATTAAATACGATGAAATATGTTGAAGGATTTGATTATAAAACGTTCATATACATATAAAAAAACTATTAATCAACGATAGAAAATATTATATACTAAACAAACGGAAACTAGTAAGTGACGTGTATTTTTAAGTAAGGTTTCAAGAGTTTAAGAAGGAACCGATCTACCTTGTAGCTAGTGTGGAATCATATCTGCAGTGCTTGTTTCATGCTAAATATGATGATGGTAAAACTTAACGGTTTAATCCTTGTTTTAAATAACAGATAAACGTAAGATAAATAAATAACAGGTACTGAATCTTGTAAACTTTTATATCCAGCAGTTTAATAACTTGTCTAACCACGAGTACTTTTGTAAAAATGGACCATATTTTGACTTTAAAAAGCATAGCTTCTTTAAACACTTACTATTTCACAATCATTAACTAAATATAAAACCTATTGTAATGTGAGTGCGTATTGTACATTAATTATCAGATGTTATAATATCATATGCTATATATATAATGCTTCGTCGAATCAAACAGCTCAAACATGTGATATATAACGTTTTTTCGAACAATGCTGTTCAAACAGGTTATATATAACGTTTCTTCGAACCATGCTGTTAAAACAGGTTATATATATAACGTTTCTTCGAATCATGCTATTCAAACAGACATATATGAAATATCGAATTGTGGAGAATATTAGATGCGCAGCTCCACTTTGTAAAATGTTCTTCCAAGAGTACTGACAATAATTTTCAAATATAAGTCTTAAAATCAAGAACTGTTTTATTACCTTTTCAGTATGAGAAATATGTTTAGCTGCAAGCAAACTTAGCTATATAGTCTGCGCAGTATTAAAAAAAGAATCTTTGTAAAATATTTTAATAAATTTCCATAAGCAATATTTGTGAGCGTTTTGAGGGTGATGAGATAAGACTAATTGTTTCACTATATTTTGTTAAACAATTATTTGCTAATTAGATAATTATTTAAGCAAATAAAACAAATATTATGTACATCAGCATCTGTTGACCTGAATTCTTAATATCGGAGAGTGCGCTAACACTCTCTATCTAGGGATGGCACGGATGCCCGTACGAAAGCAATACAAAAATCATCTGAATTTTCTTCTCTACAGGTAATCAGAAGCTAGATATGAAGAACTACCTGGCATAGTCGTTATACCTCCTATGTATATGCCGCTTTTCAGCTATGCAGAGCGTCTCAAAGTCCAAAATTGGTGAATAGCCAAAACCGAGATTTCTTATTTTCGTTCATCATCATCTTTCTTCAACAGACCTAGTGCCTACCTAGCTCTAACAGTAACTATAATTTTAGCATCAATAGATAGAGCAAAACAGTTTCCATGATCTCTGACCACCTATTTTATTATTATTCTATGTAACATTATAAAGCTTTAGAATACACTCCATAACCTACTAACCCACGTACGCCATCTTATAAAAAAGTAAACAAACAAGTATTAGGAAAAATTATTGCTAAATAAAAAACTATTTCGGGTGGCAATTGAACTTAAAAAAAGGAACCAAACAAGATCGGGATGGAAATTAACATATCCCTAAGCTGCCTCGACTATACACGAAGAATAAAATCTCTACATTACTGGCTTCCTCACTGGTGAAACAAATAGAACCATAAGTTCCAATCGTAAAATGTTACTTTATTGTAATATAGTCATGTTGGGATTTAATTCTCCATGTAAAGTCGAGACAGCTTAATCTGCTATGTAATTATTAGCCTGATCGAGTGATATGTTCACTTCCATCCCTGTCTTGTTTGGTTCCTTTTTTCAAGTTCAGTAGCCATCCCAACGTATATTTTATATTTAGTTATATATTTTTTTCCCAATACATCTAAAAACAAAACTAAATATTATGTACATCAGTACCTATGGATCTGAACCCCAATATAAACACCAAATCAAATGTTATGTACATCAGTACCTATTGATCTGAACCCCAATATAAACACCAAATCAAATGTTATGTACATCAGTATCTATTGATCTGAACCCCAATATAAACACATAACCAAATGTTATGTACATCAGTACCTATTGATCTGAACCCCAATATAAACATAAAGAATGATAAAATACAACGTTACTATTGCCTGTAGTTCTTGATACCTCATGTTATCAAAAAACATACATATTGGCCACACTAAATGCTTTATAGCACATGTCCATAAACGTATAGACAAACAACTTAATATAACCTAAGTGTTTTGTACCATGTGTATTGTTTACCTACCTATGATTTACCGACTATCTTTAAATATTGAGCTTTCAGAGTCTGTTGTTTTGTGTTTTATTTTGTATGTCTTTCAGTCTTATTATCCACTTACCTAGCTTATTTCACTCTAATAACTATTGCTCATTTTATGTATGGAATGTGCTATAAAATGTACTAATTGGCCTACTGAGGTTTAATATGAAAACATTATCAAAAAATATTGAAAGATCATGCAAATGGTCAATGCAAAAAGTGTGAAAGGAAATACGACTGAAAAAACAAAAAACAACACATTTAGTGGATAGCCTCGCTCAGCAACTTCATAGCAAGACCGCACGAATGGTTTTAGCGTAAACGCTTACACCAGCTGTATTTTGTTTTTATCAATCCTAGCAATAATGAGTGTGTAAGGGGAAGAAGACTTAGAGTTGGGGTGCTGAGGTGCAAATAATGGTGAAGATAAACTATCTGTACTGTCGAAGAAATTCGTTCGATTGATTGGTCACGTTTCTTATTCAATTTGCCCCATCTCGTGCAAACCTCAAGCATCAGAGAATTCCTAATTGGATTCCCGAATGACACGTGCGTTATAGTTGTACTTGTCACATAACTGTGAACTCATCGTCCTCGCCACAGCCTACTGTTATCACGTAATTGTCTTCAGATGAATAGCGATCCCATCCAAATATTTCCAAGGAGGTGTAAAACTACAGTGTGAAAGTATTATCTAAAAAAAGGGTTAAATTAAAGGCACCCCATAAGCATTTAATTACAAAATAGGGCAGTATAAATTTTTACAGATATTAAACAAGAATTAGTTAATTGTATAAGGTGATATACATGTGTTTCCTAATAATATATGCTAAGGCTTTTGCCATAAAATCTGATAAACATCTGTTTCCTGTTACTAGTGCCACAGCTTTTGCCATATAATCAGACAACTAAACGTTATGTGAATCAAATTATATACAACGAAACGTGTAGTTACACACTTCAGAAGTCTACCAACTCTCACAGAAATGAAGAAAATTGTTCTAATTCAGGGATTTAAGAGATACCTTCTTTGAAAAATACAAATGTACTTGTCCTAAAGAAGAACAAAAATCGATAGAAAGACGACAACAAATACTAGTTTCCACAACAACGTATCTCTTCATTGCATGCTAGCCAGACAAAAATCAGGATCTGGAGAGGGAACTATGCTTTTATTTAGGCGCTAAATGATTTCTTTATCTGTATTAATTTAGTCCAAAAGATACCATAAGGAAGATAACTATGATATTTTATACCAATTATCATCAGAGTACATATTCGCCATTAAGGGCCAGAATATGGAATTGTTAAGAATTATGCGATTTTTTCAAATAACGGTATCAACGAAAAAGGGTTATTCAGCATTTATTACAGAATGTTATAGAATTTGGTTTATTGTAAAGTTGCAGGAACTTATGACTTTAATGGAAACGTACACCACCTGCATATGCTAGCGCGAAATTACTATTATACTTCAGAAAATGCTTATCAAAATATGATGGACAATGCTATAAAGTTTAAACGTTGTTGAAATAAAAATCCGCTAATAACATATTTGTTCAACTTTAACTGTTTTTTTTTCTAGTGCTAAAAAATAGCAAACACATTTTATTATTTTTATTATTTATAAAAAAAACACATATAATCCAGCTGATTTTAAGGAAGTTCGAATGTCAAAGCATATGGAAGTATATGTTATATTTTACAGATATTGTCAATTATATGAAATTGACTCTATCTTGTGATGTAAAACGTAATTTTAGCAAAACTAAGGCCAAGCATATGAATGTCACTTAAAACAGTAAATTGAAAATAAAGTACACCATTTAGGTGAGGTTTAACATTTCTGTGAGAGCCTTTTTTCAAGTTAATTCTTATAGTATTTGCGCTTTCCTTCTCATATATCGTTAACAGACCAAATGAATGAAGAACAAGTTTTGTTCCAACACAAAAAGTATCCCCCCCCCCCCAGTAGCACGGCAGCAGTAAGTCTGAAAACTTATAACACTAAAAACAAGGTCTCGATAACTGTGATGGGCACAGCACTGATAGCCCATT
>NW_013665990.1:277540-285490 GCF_000517525.1 Limulus polyphemus
GTGATGGGCACAGCACTGATAGCCCATTGTGTAGTTTTGTGCTTAACTACAAACAAAAAATGCAACACAAAAACTGGTTTCCGTAGTATGGTTCAAAGGTTTTCATTAAAAATTTGCTTTAGTTTTGGGTCCATGAGGTATTAAATGCGTTATGATTTGCAGTGCTACTTGATTATATAATTAAAACTAAAAGATGGAAATGACAACGTTACTCAGTTGACTCAGTGGAAGCTCTGAGGGTTTAGATACCTGTAGTTGGCAGATAACAGACAGTCTATTGTGTGGCTTTGCACTTAATAACAAACAAGTAAATAGACAATTTTACTTTTGATATTTCAAGGTTAGGTGAATATAATTAATACGAAACTTGATCCTCCTATAGCCACCAATATTATGATACATTAACTCCTTCATGAAAATTTCACCATTATCCTGCAAACTCGTATTTACGAAGAACTTAAGCCTTAAAGTGTACAAGTGTACAAACTAACTGTCCTTATATCAAAGAATGCAAGGTTTTACAAGTTCCTATTGAAAGCGTAAATATAAAGGAAACTAAGTTTAGAAACAAAATGAAGAAAAGTCGTTGTGGTTAAGGGGGTCTTTGTTTGAAGTTAAGCACAATAGTACAAATTGGGCTATATGTGCTCTGCCTATCACGGGTATCGAAACCCGGTTTCTAGTGTTGTAAGTCCGCAGACATACCGATGTGCCAATGGAGGGGGGGGGCGGCGTTAAGAGATCTGAATAAAGTACCCACCAATGGCTCAGCGGCAAGTCTGAAGGCTTATAACGCTAAAAAGCGGATTTCGATATTCGTGTTGGGTACAGCTCAGCTAACCCAATGTGTAGCTTTGTGCTTAATAACAAAATAGAAACAAAATGAAGAGAGCAAACAGTTTAAAATTAATTTTAAAAACAAAACACGAATAAATAATATTCAAAAACTAAAAAACAGCCTCAAAATATCAATACAGGCGAGAAACGTTGCTTTAAGACTATAAATTAAAATTTGGTTTGATCACAAAAAAATTATTGAAAATAGTGTAGTACCACAAAAACACACGAGGGGCCCATTTTATTTTTAGTGTTAAATGTCAGGTTCTATAACTGAGAATATAGTCAGAAAGATATTAATGTTTTTCTTTTGTTTTGTTTTTATAATGAAAGACCTATAAAGTTGATGACGAAAGAGTTTCCAAGAAATAATGAAAGTAAAATATATATATATATATTATAAAGTGAAAGTTTTAGTAATTTTCACTATAGTAACGAGCAAAGAAAATGTTGACAGTAGCGTTAGATGTCAATGAAACCTAGATTATATACTAATATATTTTAGGGCTTTAAGATAAAGCCATGAATCACTGGATAATCGCCAAATATTGTAATGATATTTATAGCTTATACAATAAAAAGTGCGTTTTTCAGCAACTAATAGAAATAAAAATTTGTGCTGTCTAATGTCAAGATACGAGTACATTTTTTTTCTAGTATAAATTAATCAATGCACGAGATGTAGCTGAAGAACATTATCGCTGATTATTACACGATGTTGTCAATAATTTTATAGTTTAAGTAGGGCGGAATATTCTTGTTCTGGAGCTTCTTCTGGGGGATCAGTAGAATGTCTAGACAGGGTATCAGGTAACTGGTTTTCTTTTTCTTTCCTGTTAAGTATTTCAAATGTTATGTCCTGCAATTTTAGTGATCGACGCATCAGTCTACCAGTTAACTTCGAAGCTGTCTGTAGCCAGTTGAAGGCAGCATGGTCAGTTATAACAGTCAGTTCTTCTCCATCTAGATATATCTTAAATTTTTCTATAGCGCAGACTACAGCTAGACATTCTAACCCTACAATAGTATAGGTTCTACAGAGTTCAGTGTTCTACTGGCATATGTTATAACACCATTCTGATACAGAACTGCTCCTAATTCAACAGCTGAAGCATCAGTATGCAAGAAATATTGTTCACAGTTTCTTGAAAGTTGCAAGAAAGGGGATTCACATAAAGTCTGCTTTAATTTCGGGAATGCATCCTCACACTGAGGGGTCTATTTTCACCTGATACGCTTCCTTTGTAGCTTAGAAGGTGAGTTAATGTTTTAAATGTAATTAATAATTCACAGATAAACTGAACGATAGAAGGAATAGTAAATGAGCCATAAACAAAACCATAACCTATGGCTGGTGATCTAGGTGTCCAAAAAACAATAGACAAACTATTCAGACGTGGTTATTAGTATAGTATGAGAAAGGACATGTTTTACAACCACTAAATTTTATCAAAAGGAGCCAGCAGGATTTGTGCAAAGCACTAAAATAATAGGACCTTATCTAACTATAGTACAAGGGATTATTATTTGTTGGTTGTAACATATTATTTCACTAAATTGGTTGAATTATATCCTCTCAAACAAATAACTGTGAAAGTGATTGTGAAAAACACAAATTAATGAATACTTGTGTAGGTATGGTATTCCAAAGACTCTTATTTGATGAATGAAACTTGTAAAGCTCTGGGAATTAAACACATTTTTACAACTCCATATCATCCTCCGTCTAACATTACTGAAAAAAGCAAATAGAAATATTGGTAGAATTATACCTGCTTATATAGAAAAAATCATCGAACTTGTGATAATCATTAAATTGAATTTTCTCTAGCCATTAAAACTTCTACTCATGAGTTTACAGGTTACACGTCAGCCAGACTCCATTCTTCCTTTCTTGGGACCGACTGACAAGATGTACCTCAAACCATTGATGAACGAACAGCAGAATTACAAGATGTCATACAGAAGGCAAGATCCAACATTGAAAAGGCTCACAAGCAACAGCGATAAGCCTACAACCATAAGAGACACCTAGACATATTTAAAGTAGGTGATTTAGTGTTATTAAAGACACGTCCTTTGTTTTCTGCAATAAATAATTTTACTGCGAAATTTGCTTTGAGGTGGAATGGACCTTTTGAAATTACGAAGTATGTTTCTCCATTAGTGTATGAATTAAAAAATCCTAGATCAGCTGCAGTTATAGGACGATTTCATATTTCTGATATAAAAACAGAAAATTCTCTTGACAACGAAAGAGAAGGTAATCGTCCTAGGCAAGTGCAGCAAAGCGAAAATATCGACTACAGAAGACTTTGAGGTCATTTCCCCACAAGACAAAGGACTTTTGTTGGTGTGTCCATTTTTCACCCTTCAACAAATTCTGCTAATGACTTACCTCTGTCTCCTCCTCAAAGGACATTGCGGCCACATTGCAGAGTTGATTATCGTAGCCAGCTGGTCTTCGAACTATTAAACTTTCATTAAGCCCAACCAGAGCCGGTAGCTAGAGAAGATCAAGATGAAGATTCAAAAACATGAACTGCATTTTTCTTGTAAGGTATCTGTACTTAAACTGTAAATGATTCATGATGTCAGTATAAAGAGAGAGTTAAAAGTAAGGGTTTGAAAAATGGGATATTTTATACAAAGCGACCAATGCCATCACTTGTTTCTCAAGCAATTTCTGTTTTTATTTGGTTATGGTTTTGTTTATCGCTCATTTATTATCCCTTTTATCATTTAGTTTATCTATGGATTTTTAGTTACATTTAAAAACCTAACTCACCATCTAGATGATCACGTTTATTTTGAGTAAATATGGATGTACTATAAGATTGACATCAGTTTCCCCTAGTGGTGACATACAGATATCATTAATGTTGCACAGAGTATGTAAATTATGTACAGATATTATGCACTAAAGTATGTAAATTACAATCACATGATTTGTAATATCGTGACCTAACAAGTAAATAAAAACCCTACATTAAGTTTTAATAAGTTAGTTCCCGAGAGATAGCTGAAGAGTATTATTACTCGATGTTGTTAGTGATTTTGTAGTTTAAATGCGGAATATTATTTTGGAATTAGATTTATTCTTCATCTGGTTCTTTTTCTGATTCCTTTATTTATTTAAATACTTATTAACTTGGGGTTTATATATTGTATTGTTTATTAACTTTATTTTGAAGTCCTAGCCAAGCACGTATTTACTTACTGCGTTTTGTTAAGTTATCAACTTTGTATTTTAATAGTTTGAGTGTCATACTTTGGATTTATGTGGTTGTTAATGTATGATAAACTAGCTTTTAGGTTTAAAACCCTGGTTGTAGCTGCGTGTTACTTTGAACCGTTGCAAAGTGTGTACTATTTCTATCTAATACACCTGACACATCTGTCACGTTTTCTCAAGTCACTCCATTAGATTTTTATGAAATAATCCCCGCAAAAAAAGTATGGAAAAAATAAATAGCAAATTCAAGATGCTTAACAACTTCCTCACTGTTTATTACATCCTCAAATACTAATATAAAAAGGCATCAATTGTAAAATAATCATCGCGTGAAGGTCAAACATTCATAACAAATATTAGATTTTTTTCAAACATTTGATAAAAAAAAGAATAATTTTCAGCCACTTTGTTTCTTCATCCAAACAAATTTCTTAACTGTTGGGAGTTGGTTTAAATTAATAGACAAAACAATTTGTTAGATATCTCAATTCTAAGTCATGCCAAATTCCGAATAGTTTGTTCGAAGTTCAGCACAAAGCTACACAATGGGCTATCTGTGCACTGCCCCCCACAGGTATCGAAACCCGGTTTCTAGCGTTGTAAGTCCGCAGACATGCCGCTGTGCCACTGGAGGGGGGCTTCGAATAATATTAAGATTGTTTGTGTTTTAGATGTTCATGCAGTCTACGAAAGGACTCTCTGTGCTAACCGTCTCTAGTTTTGAACTGATAAACTAGATGGAAGAAAGCTAATCTACAGCATTCTCCGCCAACTTTTGTATTACTCTAATATAACTCACGTCCCCAAAGTGCGGAGCGTAATGTTGCAATAATGGGACTGAAACCAGAGACCCTTGGATTCACAGTTTGGTAATCTGGTCACTAGGCCACGCTAGTCCCCACTAATAAAAGAATATTATTTTTTTGTCACCATTTGTTATTTTTCCGATCAGAATGCCCCCCAGTGGCACAGCGGTATGTCTGCGGACTTACAACGCTATAATCCAGGTTTCGATACCCGTGGTGGGCAGAGCAGAGATAGCCCATTGTGTAGCTTTGTGTTTAATTATACACAACTGGTTAGCGTTCCAATACCCTTCGATATTTAATTATTACGTACTTTGCTGTTGTATACATTACTACGATGTATATTTTTTATTATAGCGTTCCAATACCCTTCGATATTTAATTATTACGTACTTTGCTGTTGTATACATTACTACGATGTATATTTTTTATTATAAGCTGTTGAATTCTTTATTGATTAACTCATTACTTAGAAGAAAACAGTAAATCGTTATTAAATAAATTATGGAATTATATTTCTCGCCATACTAACGGATGTGACGTTATGCGCTTGAATTGCTTGGTTGGCTTTTCGCATGCACCATAAGAGGCGAATACTTGTTTTCGGTTACACAAAGTAACTCACATAAAAAGTTGAGAACCGCTGTTTTGGCTAAGTCCTGAAGCATTTAACATTAGGAAAAATAAGACTTTATGTAGATGCTCTTAGATGTAACGGTAGGAAGTTCATGTACATTGAACTTCTCTCCATTATTTCAGATCGCTTGCTTATACCGAAACAAGTCGTTCCGCTTCAAGCAATCGCTGGCTTTTGTCGTTCTACGAAATACGAGCGAGAATTAAAAGAGTAAATCCAGAGAATAAGAACGGAAGTAACACCTAAAAAACACAAATATAATTCGGTCCATTTTCATATTCCTTACCAAGATGACATCTAAAATGAAGTGTTTGGTTTCAACTATTCTGCCTTGAGCCTGACTGGAAAAGCAACGAAATGAACAGAATATTTATGGACTTGGTAGCGATTATTAAAAAACAACATTATGATGACCTAATAGCTTTAATGGTCAATGAGCTTTAATTCAATCACACTGTAGCAGTCGTATTTCTATAATTTTAAACGTTTATTTAATTAGGTAATTTTCAATACTATTATTAGTTTCTGCTTAAATTTAAAGTTCGTTTATATACATTTCAAATTCACGAAGCAATAAAAATCCTACAGCAAACTCCTATGATCAACAAACAATCGACAGGAACAGCACGCACACTGCTGCTTCTTGGCGAGAAACCCCCAAGCCACAATATAACATTCCACCAATTAACGCCTTCCACGAGCTAGATACCAACCACCTGCTTACCTATACCTATAAATATCCACCAACAGTAATCACAATTCACACAACATTCAGCCTTGATAATGGATGCAGAATGCATTCGAAACGCGTCGGCCAACTCATCACTAGATACAACTTTTACCCGTTGTTCTAACAACGTTAAGACGGCTTATCGACTTTTTGAGAAGAATTCTAAGAAGAAAGTAAACCTACAGACATCGGTCTTGTTTAACAAAATCTGCCTAGAAGAAAATCTGTCACCAAAGTACACTAATATATATATACATACATATATATATTAACATTGACAATGATATTGGATTCAATTGTTTATATAGACGTATTTTGATTTAGAACTTGCCACATGAAGATATGCAAGTTTAATAACAATGTTTATATTTTGTCCTCACCATTAAAAACCACCTATAGACAACATAATATTGCTTTCACGTGTACTTCTACGAAAAACGTGTAATCTTCTCTTATCATTTTTTCAAATAATGCCTTAGGTTTCGTGTTTAACATTAGTAACAAAATTAGGTCACGAGACCACTTCATTCTATCAATACTTAAGTCATTCTCGTTCCATTGCTAACGGTACAGAAGCATGCGAGTCTTGAGGTTATACCAGTTAGGTTATTTGAAAATTACTCGCGTCGTGGAACTATCAGATAACCTCGAAATGATCAATCCGTACAAGCAAAACCAGGATATTACAGTGTCAACTCAAGACATTTTACCGAGGCATTACAGCTGGTGACTTGTGAACTCGGGATGTTTTAACTAATTCGTCCAAATTATTGAGACATGTGGATAGTCCAATTAGTCACTATGAATATAATAAACGCTATTAAAAGCATAATGTATCGATCGATAAGTTTAAAGGGCCAAACTGGTAAATATAAAGCAAATTTAAGTACAATAAACTTATTAACTTATTGTTCTATACGTCAAAAATAATTATCCAAATTTCATTATTAAAGTGCCATTTCATTATCTTCACATAAAACAATTTTTTCACACCAATGACATACTTACAAAATACATTGCAATGATCCAATATACACAGCGTGGTCACAAGTAAATAGACACCACCTTTCAGAAAAAATGAAATGTTTCAGTCATATTCACATGAATTGGTATATTTATAATTTAATTAATATCTAGTAGATCTTCCTTTCGCTTCGTGGAGTTCGTTGATCATTTGGGGCATCGTGAGAATCATCTCGTCAATTTTAGATTGTGGGATTTTCGCCCACTCTTGATTCAAAACTTGGAGTAGATCGCTGTTCGAAGTTGGTATTTTTGGTTGTTTCTTGACTTGCCGGTCGAGTATGGCCCAGAGGTTTTCGATGGGGTTCATGTCAGGAGATTGGCTCGGCCAGAGCAACTTCTGGATACCATTTTCTTCCTGCCACTTTTGGGTGTTTCTAGCAGCGTGACACGGTGCTCCATCTTCCTAGAACAACGTTGTGTTCTTGTCCACGAAACCCGAGGAATAAAGTGGCAAGAGTCCTTCCTCCAATATTTCGACGTATTTCGCAAACTTTATGTTGCCAACGCACTCCACTAAGCTTGATCTCCCACCAACCCAAACAGCTCCCCAAACCATCACGCCTAAACCACCATGCTTCACAGTTGGCTGAAATCTGTTAAGCCAAACTCTTGGTGAGGCATTCTCCAGGCCCATATCCTACCACTGTCCGAAAATTGAGCGAATCTTGATTCGTCTGAG